>NC_056749.1:341421884-341591884 GCF_019279795.1 Protopterus annectens
TGTTTGTGTGCGCGCGCGTGCATGACTGTGGTTCCCTTCAGCTTCATTGCTATGTACACTGTTTCCACATTTTCTATTCGCCTCATATTGTGGCAATGTCTCATTTATGGACTCGTATTCTGCATACGTTTGAAGGAGAACAAAAATAGTTGAAATATATTTGTGATGATCACATTTCCTCAGTACCTGCAACCTGAGACTGACAATATAAAAATAAGGGGCTTAGCAGTCCACCCCATATGCAAGGTTCAGAAAACCTTGCCCCTTGAAAAAATGCTTTCCTTCATATTTTGCTAGAAAAATTGCATAGAACTTCTTGACTTGTGTACATTTTTCTGGTCTGTATACTTGAGTTAGTAGTTCTTTGAACATTGTTGAGCAGTTTTTTTTTCAGATGGCTTTTAAGACATACTGTGTGTGTGTGTATATTTTACATATATATATATATATATATATATATATATATATATATACACACACACACACACACACACACACACACACACACAATGCACACATACACCACAATCATGCTGTTACTACTTGGTGACTCGTGTTCTAAATATAATAAGATGCACTTGGCAGTGCTTTGTGATATGCATTTCCCTTTTATTTTTCTATTGTTGATCATTCCTCTAATACAGTAGTAGATTCCATCCACCCCTGGGGCACATTTCAAGTACAGATTCCCAAAAGGAACTGATTAAAGCAGTGCACTGAAGTACAAGCAGACGTCACTGCTAAATGGTGTGAAAAAAACAGAACAGAATGGCAAGTCTTGGAGAATTTCTGAAAAGTTGTACTTTTTCAAAATTATGATTTTCTGGTAAGCAATAAGTGTGCCATTTCAAGTTGTTCCATGTGGTTAATTTTACGGTTATAGAAGAAGATACTACATTATGATTATACTGCTTTTTGCAGATTGTATCTTCATTGATATGACTAGGACATTTGAGATTGTTAGTCACAATCTGTGCTCAATAAATTTACCAAAGTCAGTTTTTGGAAACACCACAAGTCTTTGGCTCCAAAATTACGTGAAGAACAGACCCTTTCAGTATATGTCAATAACTTCTTCTCGGATAATGGTACATTCATTACTGGTGCCCTGCCAAGGTTCAGTGTTCTAGCCTCGCTTGGTATCAGTGACAACACTTTGCACCTACCCTGAATGACTTTTGCAATGTATGCTAATGATATATTACTTCTCCTTTTTAACAAAAGGAATGAACCATCAGTCAAAACTACAGAGTAATTTCTTGGAGCTTCAAAGGGTCAGCAACAAATAAACTATTGATAAACCCCTAAAAAACTAATGCATATTGTTCTCTAAACCATGTAAACTGTCATCCCTGAGATCTCTTCTACCCGAAGACAACAATGGCATTATCATCCTAGTGTCACAGAACAAAAATATATTGGTCTCACTCTTGATCCTTTCTTAAATTTTGCAACACATGCTGACAAAATCACTTAATAGGTGCTTTTTCGGCTAAAATTATTACAGAATCTAAAACCTCTGATCTTGAGATGCATGTACTGCACAGCCATATCTCAAAATGCCCTTTCCACCACACTAGAGTATTTCTTAACCCTGCTCTGCCTACCCTTAGTATCCAATACACAAAAACTGCAGGCTGGTGAAAACTATGTATGGCGATTTCTGCTACTAGCAAATCCACAGATGCATCTGATACTAGACTAAAGACCTCAATAAAAGGATGGTCTAGTGGACACTAAGGACTAGACATTACATTGTCCTAATCAGTCTGCTTAAGAAAAATCCATAAGAAAACTCAACATACCACCCAACAGCAAACCAGATGAGTCAAGTTCATTTACAAATCCACCTATATATATTAACTCTGCAGATACTCCTTTGTGGGGGAAATAATAAAAGAAGTGATAAAAAACTGTATCACATAGCTATGACATCAGAGTATGGCTGATGTATGTGAAAACATTCCAGGAATTGTAACTTTCATGGAGGTTGTGTCAGGGAGAGAGCTCCCTGCTGGTTACCCATCACTGAATGGTAGATTCACATTTAAATACTTTCCAAAAGTGAGAAAAGGATAACTGGTAGTGACTGACAAAGACAAAAACAAAATTGGCTTACCTTTTTACCATGAAATACAAATGGCTACAGTTTTCTTAAATGGGATTTCTTGAGTATGGAAATAGATCCATGTGCATTAAGTATTGCACTAAACAAAAGGGGAAGGTATCACATGATGCATACAGCTATCCTACAGGTAAGGGGGCTCCATCCACCACATCAGCATACTGAAGTACTAAACAAAGTGGAAGATGCAACATTATGCATACAATTATCCTACAACGAAGTGGGCAGCATCCAATACCTCAGCATACTAAAGTACTAAACAAAGGGAAAGGTAACATGACACATGCAGCATCTGACAAGGAACTGGGATCCATCCACTACATCAGCATACTAAAGTACTAAACAAAAGGTGAGGTACAATATGATGCATACAATTATCCTACAGCAAAGTGGGCACCATCCAGTACCTCAGCATACTAAAGCACTAAACAAAGGGGAAGGAATCACATGATGCATGTAGCTATCCCACAGGGAAGTGGGCTTCATCCAGTACATCAGCATGGCTCCATACTGAAATGTTAGCACTTAAAATGCTGAGAGCTGAAAAGCCAAACAAAGACCAAAACTATGATCACAATCACCAAGCATTCTATAGCTATATCAAGAACTACCACAGCAATACCCAAATTTGCTGAGAGTTACTGCACAATGATACCTCCTATACTGAGCCAACAGATATTGCCAACATACTGGCCGACAGATTCAGTGCCAACTTTACCCCTCTCTCCCCCGCTAAAGTACCAATCACAATATTGGAAGAATGCCAGGCACCCGGCATTACTGCAGCGCAGGTTAAAGCTGCATTGTCCAAGGCCAAGAATACAGCTTCCATGGGACCCAATGTTTTCTACATGAATTACAAAGTGAACTGGAACCACATCTGTGTGCCCTGTTCAGTCACAGCCTCACCGCAGGCTTTGTCCCTACCAAATGGTGCACTGCTACAGTCATCCCTCTCCATAAAGGGGGAGTGACTACAGACCCTGGGAATTATCACCCCATTAGCCTGATGAGTCTGATATGTAAAACTATGGAACACATCATCATGGACCTGATTACCAAAGATATAGGAAATCTCCAAACTCTAGACCCCACGCAATATGGCTTTGTGAAAGGGAGATCATGCCTGCTCTACCTGGTTGACTTCTTTGAGTTAGTCACCTGGGCTGTGAATGAAGGTAAGGCAGTGCATACAGCCTACCTTGTTCTGACCAAGGCCTATGATACCATTCCTCACTCAGGAATTATTGATAAACTCACTAAACTAGGCATAAACCCCTATATCACTAGGTGGATTGCAAATTGGTTCACAGATGGAACACACAGTGTGAAAGTAGCAAACTCCAAGTCAGACTGCCGACCAGTCACAAGTGGAGTCCCACATGGATCTGTCTTGGATCCTCTCCTGTTTGGCATCTACTTCTTATTAGTCCAAGCCAACGCAAAGTGACTCTGGCTGACCAAGTTCGCAGACAACTGCAAACTAGGAGCCATTATTAACTCCCCAAGTGATGCAGATATCCTACAGAAAGGCCTCACTGAGACCAATGACGGGTGTCGAAACCATGGCCTTAAGCTTAATGCCAAAAAATGCATCATCCACTTTGGTAAAAACTCAGTTCCCACTAATTACCACATTGATTGGAGCCCACTGAACAATGAAGGCATTATAAGAGATCTGGGGATGCAGGTTGACAGCAACCTCGCCTTCAGCCACCACTGTGGTCAGAAAGTCCTTCTATGTGGCACATTTCGTTACCAAGGATTGTGCATCCAGGAAAAAAGAGGGCATCATCTCTCTCTCTCTCTACTCTTCCCTCATTAGACCAATCATCAAGTATAATGCCCCATTTGGCATGTACCTCACAGCTGGAGAGGCCACAGAAGTACCTCACGAAGAGGATCCTAGGCATTAAATACATGACTTACACTGACAGACTCAAGACTCCAACTATTCTCTGTCTCATATCAACTACTTAGAAGCAATCTCGGCTTGACTTACAAAGCCATGTCTGACCCAGCTCTGTTGGAAATGCTACATCTAAAGAAAGCCCAATCCCTCCCACAACACATGTTCCAGAGACCTCAACCTCATTACCACTATCAACACAACATGCTGGAGAGGCAGGTTCCTCACCCAGAGACTGCCCATGCTCTGGAATAGACTTCCCATACATGTCAGCCAGAACACCTCACTGTCCCTCTTCAAGAGAAATCTTTATGAGTGGATGGGTGATAGAAAGTTCACCCCGGGGATCACTCCAGTGGTTCTACTTGATGAAAGCACTGCGAACTAACGTCGGATGGCATGATGCCAGGGCACTTCTACGGGCTAGGCAGGTAAAGGCTCCAGGGCCATTAGCCTAGTACACACCTATGAGAGAAGCCAATCTCAAAAATCATATCCTCCACCCAGGTAACCCTAATACTCCCAACCCCTGTCCTGATAACACACTCCTTGAAACAGCTACCTTATTTAATACCTACTTTATTGATACTATTAGTAAATTAATTACAAATACTAACTCCTCTAAACTCACAAACACACCCCCTCCAGTTCTAATTAAATCTACTCCTTTTCACTCAAACCTTTATCTACAAACTACATTAGATCTCTGCTCCATAAACTCAAATCTTACTCACCCTTAGCAGACAACCTACCTCCACTCTTTCTCAGACTTGCTGCAAGCTCAATAGCCATTCCCATATTCATACTCAAACACTCTATCACAGTCCACTGTCCTCTCACTCTGAAAACAGTTCTTTACTGTATCCATTCATAAAATTGGTAACTACTAATTTTTCTAACTATCACCCCATAGCTATACTGTCCATTCTATCAAAGATACTGGAAAAATGTGTTCACAAACAAATCATGGCTTATCTGTTACAGAAAAATTTACTCACCCCTACCCAACTACCTCTACTGCACTAATTTCCTTCTCCCACGATCTCTTGCTAGAAAACACAACTAGAAGAGCGGTCTTATAAAACTGACTTTTATTTGGCAAGTGCTTTCACTGGCAATAATACGCCAGCTTCTTCAGACCATAAACCAAGTTTAAAATACATTTTCAGACACACAACCTTTACTTTTATACATCATGTTGAATCAATCAAGCAATCAATTGGTTACATTTGCAACAAACCTAAGCTTCTTCTTGTTAAAAATACCGACCACTACCTAAAGTGGCTGTACCGTGAAAGCTTGACTTTGTATAAAAATATATAATAATAAAACCAGAAAACAATATTGAGAATAAAATGTATACTTATGTATAAATATGTTCAATCCATTCAACTAGTACTATAACTTTGTTGCACTTATCTAATTAAAGCTTTTATTTTGAGAAGGCACTTTATAGACACGTACTCATTTAACCAGGGCATGACATACGCCATAGTACGAGTCTGCCACTCCAATTCTGCTTCCTCCAATCAGAGTTGCCATGGCCCTCCTCTAATGTTTAGGTCCACCTTTTGCAGGACATAAAAACTAAAATTATGACCTGGATGTTCTATGACATGCCTTGCTAGAGCATTAGTGCTAATCTGCCTACCTATGCTATATTGGTGCTCATATATTCTTTGTTTGAGCTTTCGTTCCATTTTACCAATATAGTAAGCTTCGCACTGGTTGCAGATTGCCCCATATACAACCCCTTGGGAATCACAAGATTTTTTTCCCCAAATCTGATGAGGCTTTTCCCTAATAATAATCTTGTTAGTAACCTTTACATGTTTGCTTTGGGCACATCTTCCATAGTTAAACATTCCTGTTTGGCCTCTGGAAACTTTTTTTGGTCTCTCCACTATGTTTTTCAAATTAGGGCCTCTTCTGTGTGGAGAATAATTAGTTCTTCCTCATTCTCAAATTCCATAACCCCCCCCCCCCATGTTATATAAATCAGAAGGCACTTATTGAGCCCCTGTGGTGTTAAAAACTGGAGGTGGTGGGGGGGTAGGCTGCTGCTTTAACATAAATGTTCAGGTCTCTATTGATCTTTTTTCTTTTAACCTCAACAGTTTTATTAATGCTAGCAACAATACTAGTAAAAATCCTGGAGTATTCATATTTGTAACGCTCAAATTCAGGAGCATTTTTGATAGTTTGTTCAAGTAACTCCAGGTCCGCTTTTAAAAGGGTTATCTGTGCGAGGTAGTGTTTAATCAGAGCTTCTAAAAATTCCAGACCTTGACGACTAAATAAGGCTATTAGTTTGAGGTGGAATGTTGACTTGTTAACATTAGGGTACCATCACTGGCGTAACCCTTTCGGCACAATACTTCTGTTCGCACATTCTTGTAAATAAGACACTTCGAGTTGAAGTTTCCTACATTTAAATAGTTTTACATCAAACTCATTTAAATGAGCAACCACAGTATTGTTATTATTGTTGGGTATATCAAAGAAGTTGTTATTGTTCAGATACATACCCATAGAAGGGATCTCATTAGATGCGGAGACCATCCTAGGTTGTGGAAGCAATGATTGTGTGCTTTCAGCCAAGTTAACGGGAACCCTACTACTAATGCCTGTCATTCCGGATTGCACAGTACTTCTCGTTGATACTGGTAATGTACCTTGTGGTTGCCCAGCCGGAATTGACAATATAGGTGAAGTACTTCCTGATGCTCTAGTTGCCCCTGCACTATTGGCGGCTTCTACGCGTTGTGTGAGTACATTGACCCTGTTCAGCAATTGATGCACCAAGATGGTTAGGTCGCCCATGGTGTTCACCTCTAAGGCTCCTCCTGGTGATGCAGATACTTCTTCCTCTTCTGTGAAAAGGGTTCGGAGTCTGTTCCAAAACCGCTCGCCATAGATAAACTCCTACACTTACGAAAATCACAAACTGGTACAAAACATAACTAGGAGAGCGGACTTATAAAACTGACTCTTTTATTTGATAAGTGCTTTCACTGGCAATAATATGCCAGCTTCTTCAGACCATAAACCAAGTTTAAAATACATTTTCAGACACACAATCTTTACTTTTATACATCATGTTGAATCAATCAAGCAATCAATTAGTTACATATGCAACAATAAATTGTTTAAATTTCTATGACCAAATGTTTAAACTGCTGAACCAAGACTTTATGTTATAGTGGATTTTCAACCCCCTTTATAGATTCATAGGTTGGTACTAGGCTATCAGCCCTAGGGCCTATACAAGCCTAGCTATAACAATTCCCTGGCTATTTCTTCCCACGTTATTTACTTTCCTGGACCCCTGTCTAGCAGGGCGACTGACGTGATCCCTGGGGTGAATTTCCTTTCTCCGATCCAATCGTCAAGGTTCCTCTTGAAGAGGTCCAAAGAGGCACTCTGCTTGACATGTATGGGCAATCTATTCCTGAGTCTGGGGAGTCTCTGGGTCAGGAACCTATTCCTCCAGCATGTTTTGTTTATTGTGATGACAAGGTTTAGATCCCTGGAGCGTGTAGCTCTGAGGGATTGGGATTTCTTTAAGTGTAGCATGTCCAACAGCTCTGGGTTTGACATGGCCTTGTATGTTAAGCAGAGATCGCCTCTGAGTAGACGATATGCGACAGAGTATAGCTGGAGTTTTTTAAGGTGGTCAGCATAGGGCATCTGCTTTAGGCCTGTGATTCTTTTAGTGAGGTATTTCTGAGGCCTTTCCAGTTGTTGCAGATGTCTTGAGAGGTACATACCAAATGGGGCGTTGTATTCTATAATGGGTCTAATGAGGGATGAGTACAGTGGGACAATGACCTCCTTTTTCTGGATGAAAAGCCCTTCGTGATGAGGTGTGCCACATAGAAGGATTTCCTGACTGTTGTGGCGATGTGGTTATCGAAGGTGAGACCACTGTCCACCTGTGTCCCTAAGTCTCTTATCACACTTTCTGTGTTTAGTGTACTGCCACCTATATGGTAATTCATGGATACATGTTTTTCCCAAAGGGGATAACAATACATTTCTTGGCATTGAGCTTGAGCCCATGGCTCTGGCACCAAGCATCTGTTTCTGTAAGGCCCTTTTGTAGAGTATCCACATCATTTGGGGATTCAATAATGGCTCCCAGTTTGCAGTCATCTGCAAACTTTGTTAGCCAGAGTCCCTTACTGTTGACCTGTACTTCAGAGAAGTAGATGCCAAACAAGAGCGGCCCCAGGACTGAACCCTGAGGTACTCCACTTTAACCCTAAACATTAGGTTTTCCACAAACCTAAGCTTCATGTTGTTAAAAATACCGACCACTACCTAAAGTGGCCATACCGTGAAAGCTTGAGTTTGTATAAAAATATATAATAATAAAACCAGAAAACAATATTGAGAATAAAATGTATACTTATGTATAAATATGTTCAATCCATTCAACTAGTACTATAACTTTGTTGCACTTATCTAATTAAAGTTTTTATTTTGAGATAGGGCCTCTTCTGTATGTTATAGTGTTGTGCCCAACTACTTCACCACCTCATTGTCCTGTTGTATTATAGCCCAATTTTTACACATAGCCTCTCTAATTCTTCCTGCGTCAACAGTATAAGTTGTTAGAAAACATTCAGATCTTTTTTATCAAAAAAATTTTGTCTGTTTGCCCCCCTAAAGGGGTTACATGTATTTGCTTATCCTGTACCAAGGGCTGAAAATGCCCTGTTATTCCTTTGTTACATAACTCTTCCATTACTTGATCAAACAGACAACAGTTTTATAACATACAGAAGAGGCCCTCATTTGAAAAACATAGGGGAGAGACCAAAAAAAGTTTCCAGAGGCCAAACTGGAATGTTTAAATATGGAAGATGTGCCCAAAGCAAACATGTAAAGGTTACTAACAAGATTATTATTAGGGAAAAGCCTCATCAGATTTGGGGAAAATATTCTTGTGATTCCCAAGGGGTTGTGTATGGGGCAATCTGCAACCAGTGCGAAGCTTACTATATTGGTAAAATGGAACGAAAGCTCAAACAAAGAATATATGAGCACCAATATAGCATAGGTAAGCAGATTAGCACTAATGCTCTAGCAAGGCATGTCATAGAACATCCAGGTCATAATTTTAGTTTTTTCGTTCTGCAAAAGGTGGGACAAAACAGAGGAGGGCCATGGCAACTCTGATTGGAGGAAGCAGAACTGGAGTGGCAGACTCGTACTATGGCATATGTCATGCCTGGGTTAAATGAGTACGTGTCTATAAAGTGCCTTCTCAAAATAAAAGCTTTAATTAGATAAGTGCAACAAAGTTATAGTACTAGTTGAATGGATTGAACATATTTATACACAAGTATACATTTTATTCTCAGTATTGTTTTCTGGTTTTATTATTATATATTTTTATACAAAGTCAAGCTTTCACGGTACGGCCACTTTAGGTAGTGGTCGGTATTTTTAACAAGAAGCTTAGGTTTGTGGAAAACCTAATGTTTAGGGTTAAAGGGGGTTGAAAATCCACTATAACCAAGTCTTGGTTCAGCAGTTTAAACATTTGGTCATAGAAATTTAAACAATTTATTGTTGCATATGTAACTAATTGATTGATTGCTTGATTGATTCAACATGATGTATAAAAGTAAAGGTTGTGTGTCTGAAAATGTATTTTAAACTTGGTTTATGGTCTGAAGAAGCTGGCGATGAAAGCTACCAAATAAAAGAGTCAGTTTTATAAGTCAGCTCTCCTAGTTGTGTTTTGTACCAGTTTGTGATTTTCTTAAGTGTAGGAGCATCTCTCTTGCTAGAAACAACAACAAATGATCCTTCTCTCCAAACCTAGCAATTTCAACTCATCTCCCTCAAACATCTCCTGATTCGCCAGCTACCTCTCCAATTGGCATCAATCAGTTAAATGTCTCTCCATCTTATCCCCCTTTCTACCCATCCAAATGGGAGTCTCTCAAGCATCTCGCCTTGGCCCCATACTCTTCAACATCTTCACCAACCAGCACTCCTCAAGCTTGTCCTTTCTCTACTCTCATATGACATGCCAGTGACTCTGCCATCATCTCTCCTGCCGAAACCATCTCAGAAATACACTCCCTCACCCAAAACTCCTTCAACTCCAATGAAAAACGGCTTACTACTTAACCAACTTATCCTCAATACCTCCCCCAAAAAAACGTCTGCTATTCCTCCCCAAATCACTCTCCCTCCACAAATCCTCCTTCACTATCGCATCTTCTAACAATACCACAATCAACACAGAATCCCAAACTAAACTTCATGGGGTAATCACATGTCCACCATTGCATTAAAAAAAACACCAAAAACTCTGACTACTCTACAGAAATAAGTTCCAGTTCCTAAATCTTTAGAGTGTCACTAGTTCATCTTTATCTTCTCCCATCCTTCCTCTATGGCTGTGAAATCTATACTAATCTACAGACCTTTCTACGATCCAAACTCAATAGCCCCTATATCAAAATTGCATGGTTTGTCAATAACCAGTCTCCAAACTCACACCACTGTCTCTCTCTGTACTTTAAACTGGCTTGAGTTGCCCCAACAACTTCAGCTCTTTCATTCCATTCTCCACAAACCCATTGCCTGCCCTAGCATCTCCTCTCTGATCACTCTCTATACTCCTGCTACAACTCTTAGGAGCTCTAACCTACAACAGATGGAAATCTTTAAGCCCAAAAAAAAAAATTGGCCAAAACGTATACAGCTACTCCCCTGCCCATAACAGGAACATGCTTCCACCTGATATCAGAAAAATATCATCAGTACATGAATTCAAAAAGGCTCAAACTGCATCTACTCAACACCTCAACCTGTTGCTTTAACTCCCGGCCCTCCTGCACTAACTGATGCTTCTCATCAACTATCTTATGTTGACTATACTGTGCATCATGTTAAGATTCTCATTGATATTCCCTCTGATAGTTTATTTGCTGTTTGCTGACATGACCTTGAATTTGTGTTGAAATATTGCAACTCAAACTCAAATTCCCTCACACAGGCTACATCTATGACACAGCTTGTCTTTAAATACCAATGGTTATTGCTTCTCCACACTATCATATCACAAAGTGTGCAAACACTTACTGTATTACTCACTGTATTTTATTTAATAATGTATGTAAGCTTATCCTATGTCTACCAGTCTGTGTCTATTAATAACTGTAGAGCTTTTCTCCCCGGGCTTCCACTAAAAAAGGGCTTCTGCTCAGTTGAACACTCATAGTCAACAAATGTCAAATAAATAAATAAAAATGATGCATGCAGATATCCTACAGGAAAGTGGGCTTCATCAAATATATCAGCATACTAAAGTACACACTCCCAATGATACCAGCAGAGGGATTTTACTTTTACAGTGAGTGAAATTAATACATCAAAACAATCAAAAATCTACAGCAGTAATCCCCCAAATCATAGCGTGTGCATCAGTGCTAAAAATATTCTAATTCAGCATACTAGGCAGGATATGATAATTATTATTTTGTCTAGCTATATGGTGTGAGTTGGCAAGTATAGTTAGTAACATCAGGCAAGAATGCATGGGGTAAAAGTATAAAAGGAGGAGAAAGAAGGTCTTGTCAGTTGTACTACAGCAGTAACCCAAGAGCTGATATAGAAGTCTACAATTCACAGTTACCTCGGTTTTAGAAAGGGCTGCAGTTATGGAGACATGATGAGTAAGACAGGAACACACACTGCAACTAAGGAGTGTGAAGTCAGCCTTTACATTCACTGCTACTGGCAAGAAAAGCACCGAGGGTAGTACAACTTAAAGGTGACCATTTGATATTGCAGGTATATCAGGACACAGAGAGAAGATTATTCCAGAGAAGCAGATAGCAATGAGAAGAAAAAAAAATAACAATAAGCAGACAGACAGTAGAAAACTATGACCCTGAAAATGTCATTAACAAGACACAAGTAAAGTTCTGGAATTTTCAGAAGATGCTCAAATAAAGACAACAAGAGAAAGAAAAATAGAGCAGAAGGAATATTCTGTAATGTCTAGCAGTTATAAATCAGTCAGCCCTCTGCATGTACTGCTATTGCATGACTCAGAAACATCAGAAGACTACAAAAACATGGTAGAGCCAGCAAACAGTGGACAGTAATCCGTTTATTGATGAAGGATGGAGAAAAACAAACTGGTTTCGGCCTTCAGGCCTCAGACACTGAGGAAGGCCTGAAGGCCGAAACCGTTTTTTCTCCATCCTCCATCAATAAACGGATTACTGTCCACTGTTTGCTGGCTCTACCATGTTTTTGTAGTCTAGCAGTTATAACCCATCAATATTAAGATACACAGATAATATTTATAAACTCAGAGTTATGTATCTAGTACAGCAGCAAAAATCTGCAATCTATTGAAAGTCAGCCCTCGAGCCAAGCTTTTTGGATGCGAAGTTGGCATAACGGTTAAGGTTTTTACCTTATAAACACAGGGTGCAGGGTTTAATTCTCCATGGGGTAAATGGCTAGGCTTAAAATGGCCTGCAAGGGCAGTTAGACTAGTACTAGCCTATGAACCTATGAAACATAAGACTGAAGCAATTTGCTAGTTTCTATGACAAATAATCAGGTAGAACTATAACAGGCAATAGCATACCAGGGAAAGCAGACAATGAGCCATTACTGACCAAAATAGCTACAAGCCCACCCATTATATCTACTTCCTGAGGAACTGCTGGAATTTCACTTTGGTGTTACTATTATTATGAATAGCATCTGCTAGAATAAAATAAATATAAAACTAAATCTTAATATGGCACATGTAACTGCTTCAACAATTGAAACAAAAAAAGAAAAAACTGCACAATGCAGTAAATATGCTGAGCAGTAACAGTAATAATGGGGAGAGATGCTTATAGAACAGAGATAGAATAAAGGTTAGAATAATGTATGACTCACAGGGTAGAAAAAAGTGTTGGATAAAAACATTTAAAATTATCATGCAAAAGAAATGTAATTATCTTCTCATTTACCTGCAACATCTAAAAATGTAACAACAAGGAGCTGTTAAATGCTGCCTTTAATGTTCATTAAGCTACACTGCTAAGGCACATGCATTAGCACTAATGCAATAAATAAGCACTTACTTTCAGCTATGACTTAAACACTAGTACTAACAGCTATTTAATGACTTAAGTAGTCAGAAAAGCACAGAGAACATAAAATGAAGTCCATCTAATATAGTGAATAAGTACAACTAAGATCTGCATTATATAAACATGCATATGTGCATCTAAACATGCAGACATTTTCTTATTAGAGTTTTGACAGAGAAGTGTTTTTCCAAACTGGGTTCAATGCATTACACAAAAGAAATATTTTCCTTTAAATTCCTAGCATCAAGAAAATAGAATTTAAATGACATGATTCAGAAGCCAAAGTCTAAATTTCAGTCCAATGTGCCTCCTACTTGCACATTCCCCTTGCATCCCATAGACTTCCCGCATAGATTCTCTTTTAGAACTCCGCTTACTTGCCAATTAAATCAGAAAAATATGAAACTAAACGCACATTTCACAAATACTGCTCTCAACTTTGTGTTCAGCAGCGGTTTCAGGTTAGTTCTTTGTAAGAATGAAGAGCGATTTACATCAGAGGCAGCATGTACAAAATGCTTTAAAAAGCAACCTATATAAGGTATGAGGAAAAATGGATAAACTGTCTTAAAGACAGACGGCACACATTATGACTTGGAGGTGCTTCATCAGAAAGTATGAAAACGACCAGCACTTAAAGTTTGTAAATGACTGAAAACTGAAAGGTAAGCCACTCAAACTTTTCATAACTATCTATCTAGTAACCACTTAGTGCACGAAAAATGGCCTCAAAGTAAACACACAGAAAAACCCTTTCATTTAGCCCAGCTAATTGCAAAAGGAACAAGATCAAAGTCTAAAGAACTAATTGCTCCCTTTTTCTAAGAGGGAATACTGCTTGACCAACAAAGAGGCCAACACTAGAGACCATTTGCAATAGTGAAGAACTAGGTATCAGAGGCACACTCTTCCAGCTTCTGGAAAATGACTCAGTAGGTGGCACAAAAAAAACTATGATGTTGCAAGGCAGAGAGAGACATAAACATCATCATTAGACATCCTTCATAAGGGATGCCAGCAACAATCTACTCACTAGTCCACAGGATATCAAAGGCAGATTGAAGACGTTCTTCCAGTAGCTTCTGAATGAAGAAAATGCCACAGAAGTTGTACTGCTCCAAACACAGCCTGTGGCGAAAGAAGAGGAAAAGTCCACCATAGAAAAAGGATCAGCAGTAATGAAAATGAAGTCAGGGAAAGTAGCAGGCTCTGAGGAGGTAAAAGCAGACATGATCAAAATGGTAGGCGAGTCAGAGGAAAACGAAAACTGGTCCTTGAGGGCACCCATAGCAATATGCAGAGAAAGGCGTATCCCACATGACTGGAGAACAAGCATACTAATGCAAGCGTACAACAACAAAGGGGACATTCACAACTTTGGGACGTACAGCTCCTGTGACAGTGCATGAAAATTATGGAGAAGATGACTGATAAATGAATATGCAGAATAGCAAAAAGTAAGATGGAAGATGAGCAGTTTGGACTTGAAACAGGATGCAGCACAACCGACCTTTGTTTACAGTGAGACAGAGGAGAAGAAACTAGCATCTTCACTGCTCTTCTCTTACCACAGTTCTCTTTTTGGTAACTTCAAGCTAGAATGTGGGTTATTTTACAAAAACAATAAGGCATTGCACAGCTACTGCTGAACCCCGACCACAGCATTCTACTTTCCTTTTCAACTTGCAAAAGTCATGTAAAGTAACAAATATAAGTTAACTCTACTGTATGTCTTTATTGTTATTTGGTAACTGAGTTTGCAATCTTTGTTAAATTAGTTGTTAGCAAACCTTGCCCTTTTTCTCTGTTAATTATTTGTAAAAGTGCCTGCATCTGTTCAGGGTAAGGAAATGTCCATGACTACCCCACTCTCACTTTAATAATTTATCTATTGTTAGCCATTTTAATTAGGGCTAGGGATGGGTTTGCATGTCCTCAACTAATAACCAAGCCTTTATAATCCATAATTAGTAAAGTTCATGATTTTAAATGGGTCTCTCTCCACCATTACATGTCCTAAAGTTACATGCATAGACTGTTTATCTCTGGCTGCTTTGCTCCCCTCCTGCCCCCATTTCTCCAACCACACTCAGACCCTTACGTTTATTCCCTCTTAGCTCCTCCTACAATTTAGTGCATATTACCCACCACTTAAAAACATATGCATTAAAAACCCTCTTTATCCATCTATGCACACACATGTAAATAATAGAATACACACATACATATGTGTGTGTGTGTGTGTGTGTATATATATATATATATATATATATATATATATATATATATATGTGTGTGTGTGTGTGTGTGTGTGTGTGTGGATGTATGTACACACACACACACAGAAATACCACAAAAGCACTTTTTTTAAGATACTCATATAACTACTTATAGCTACTATTTGGACTGCTATCCTTCTTATCAATGCACATTTTTGGTCTCCAACCTCTTTTATACATCATCCACTTTTTTTTTTACCTCCCCCTGCCAACAAGCTCATACCATACTGCTTTTTGCACATAACCTAACCATCTCCACTACCTTAAATCTCTATATACCACCCTGCAAACATCTCTCCTCCATCACACCTCTTTCTTTCCATTTCTCATAACACTCTTCATTAGTATACCACACAACCATCATCTTACCAAACCTCCACCTTTTTCTACCCATCTAAATTCTCACCATCTCGCTCATGACAGTAAGTCAGTTGCTACTGTTTTTTTACACACACCACTTCATTAACTACCACAATATTCCCAAATCATATCTCAACTCGATCACAGATGTACACAATTTATATCACATAACCCTCTTTCTCTCTCTCCTCTATACCAATACAAATGCTCAGATCTGTTCTCTTACAGATGTATTAAAGTTAATAGCACTTTTTCATTAGTAATGAAAGTCAGATACAGATACAAATGGTTCCATATCTCTACTCATCCCACCTCCATCCTGAAACTAAATGGATATATTTACCCTAACCTAGGACCCAGACATCAACTACCCACCATGGTCAACCCATTACTTCCCAATGCTTCCAGCACAACTTTCCCTTCAAGTAATTAATCTAACTTCATACTTTTCAACATTAACCTTGGAAGTATCTGCAACAAATTTCATGGTATCCATGCTTGTCTAGATTTTTTGCTCCCCATAAATTTTAATTGCCACTGAAACCCGCCAAAAACAAGAAATAGTTGACAAAATTATTCCTCCAGTTTTTAGCACACTCAGAATGGACAAAAACATTAAAAGAGCAGGTGATATTGCCTTTATTTGTAAAAACAATGGAGGTAACTCCAGCTAATCTAAACATCTCAAAATTTAATAATGTTGAACTTCTGACTGCATATCTCAAAATCAACCAAAGGAAATCTGTATGTATCTCAGCAGTATACATCCTACCAGGCAAAATTACCACAGCCATAAATATCATATACCAGATATCTGACATCATTCCCCCGGGAAACCTTCATCTTAGGCAACCTGAATGGAGAGTGGCAATCCGTAAATGGCAGCAACCCCAAGAAATCTTTTCACCTAACTAAAGCTCCACCACCAGAATCAACAAAAGCAGTAACAGGCAGTCCATGCTGGACTGGATATTGATAAATAAACCCCATAATATAAAATCCTCTGGCTGTTTACCAGATATTATAAATGACCACCTCCCAACTTATGTAATCAAAAAACAACATAGCTCAAGGAAACTATCTTTAAACAAGCACACATTTTAACCAAATTTGACAAAGACACATTTATTACAGCCCTGTCCCACTACAACTGGAATGTATTGAGTAGTGCCCCTAGATGAAGCAGTTACTCACTTCAGTTACACCTTCCTACAAATACTAAATGATTTAGCACCAGTTAGAACAAGACGGGTAAAATCTAATACAGCACAATGGCTGACAAAAGAAATTAAACAGCTCACATTGCAAAGAGACAGAGCATAGAAAGAATGGCATAAGAATAAGACAACATGCCTACCAAAATTTTAGGTATCTCAGAAACCTTAAGATTCTTAACTCCGACAAGAAATCATACTACAGTAAACGGCAACAAAAGCAGCAAAATCACCTCTAGTTTTTCTGCTACTTTCTAAATAAACTATTAACTCTGACCATACTACTACACCATGTCCTTCCACTTCAAATAGAGTCTATGGCCACTGAGTTTAACATTCATTTTATCCAGTCACGTCTATTGCTCATCAGTGACCACTCACTTCACCCCTTTCACTTCCACCTATTCTCAAAAGCAATACAGTGTCTGTAGGTTCTTAGCCCATCCCTAGATTAACCATAAAAATTGCTATACAAATTAAAATCAACAACCTCGGCTGCAAATAACCTACACACAGAGCTCCTCAAAATAAGTGCAAAACACTAGTCTTTCCTGTCTCCATTCTGATAAACCAATCAATAACTGAAAACTATGTCCCGTCCATCTGGAAAAAATCCATTACTACACCCCTTCACAAAGAAAGTACTTCAACAGAATTAACCTATAGGCCTATTGCTATCCTATCATTCCTCTCTAAAATTCTGGAGAAATGTATTCAGTCTCAACTTACGAAATATTTAACCAAACAAAACCTCCTCACTAACAACCAGCATGGTTTCAGGCCCAGCCACAGCACTACTACTGCCCTCCTCAGCTTCACCAATATAGTAACCCAATACAGAAATGAGGACAACCTTGTTTATTCACTTTTCCTTGACATTTCTAATGCATCTGACAGAGTGTCCCACCAAAATATATTTTTCTGAACCTGCAACTCTAGACCCCCCCCCCCACATTTCACAATTTATGCAATCATCAGAAGGCAACTAAATGACAACAAAACCTGTCAGCATTTCAGTCCGTCTCTGTTGGTGATCCCCAGGGGTCACTACTCATCCCCTTCTATTTCATATGGTCTTAAAATAAACTTCGTACAGCTACAACACTTGACACACTCAAATAATATGCCCCATCCATAACAAAATTTCAGGAAATCACTCAAAAATCTTTCACCAACAATGTAATATGCCTAAACATTCTAACTTGCTGCTTAATGCCCAAAAAATAATTTTATGTTAATTACTCCAAAACACCACCATAACCATAAACACACATTTCATATTACCTCAAGTACTAAAACAAAAATAGAAACCATAAGTCAAACTAAACTACTGAATCATAACAGGTGACAACTTAAAATGTGACCACCACATACTTCCTTCCATCAAGAAAACTCACCAAAATCTGGACTCCCTCCATTGGGCCAAACACTACCTGACAGATCGAGGATTACCTTAGCAGTAACATAACTCCTTCCTTCTCTATTATTTGTTTCCCCTATTCTTACAAATATCAGTGGTACATATAAAACTAAACTTGTCTCCTGCTACTACAAAATAGCTAAATTTGCAAACTACCACCCAACCTTATAAAATACACCAATGCCTTGCATTAAAACAATTAAACTGGCTTAAACTCCCAAACCAGTTGACATACTCAATTACTTATTGCCCTCAACCTATTGTACCCTCCAGAGAAATTCCTAGCACAGCAAGATACTCTACTATACTATTCACCCATTAGAAACCTTCACTCAAGCAATAAACTCTTACTATGCAACAATAAGACATTCAGCACTGCTGGAGACTCTCCCTACTCCCATCATGTGTCAAAACTCTGGAATGAAATCACCATACAGTTATAACAGATAGTAAACTTAAATAGCTTCAAAACTTTGCTCAGACAGCACCTGTGCCAAAGATGTCTCTGTTATTCCTGCTCACCTGGTTAGCTTTACTCAGGAGTACTTTTTTCCCACTCTTACAGCCATTTTGTTTCCCAACCTTTAGCACCTTATCACTCCTCCTCATAATGCACTAATTTCCTAAACTCTTATTCTTCCTCCTTCTCTCACAACCCACCACTAAATATTATTCCTCCTCTCTCCAGTTATCTTCCTGCTCATTTCCATAATTTCTTCTTTCATCTCTCTTGTATCCCCAGTTTTTAAGCTACATTACTACTTGTCTGTCTGTAAAGTATTACTAACCTCACAAATACCAGAGTTTGATCTTTTCCCTGTAGTTATCATGCTATAAATACATTAAATGCTATTATATTTTATTTTTTATTCAATAATTAGCCAATTTAGGCTAATATCTGTCTTATTTTTTGTGTGGAAACACCATGCTCATGTAGGAAACATTTAAAAATAATGCAAATAAGCTCATGTACAGATGTTTTACCCTATAATTATAAATGTCCATCACATGTAACTTAAATGTGAAACTTTTCTACCAGGGCCTTCACTGAAAATTTTTTCCCAGTCAACAAAGGCAGATAGATAAACAAACTAGTGATTAATCTAAATATCATACCTACACTTGGAGAAATCAAATGACAAGGTCCCAACAAAGCTGATTTGGCAGTCCTGCATTGATATGATTTCCCAGAAACATTGGAATAATTAGTTCTGGCTATGTACAAGGACTAAATGACTCACGTACAAACAGTGATCAGATTCACAGAGGGGTTCCGAGGATTAGGTGTGCATCAGGCTTCAGCTTTGAGCCCACTGCTGTTCTTACGGGTGATGGACAATATTAGGAAAAAGATTGGAGGGGACAGATCAACAATGCTGATGTATGTAGGCAATGTAGCATTACAAACAGACTCTGAACAAGAACTTCAGCAAAGGATAGCGAAATGGAATGGAATGCAAAACTAAAGGCATATAGGATGAGACTGATTACAGGTAAGACAGCTGTAATGGCAGCAAATGGGGGAAATCAGAAGGAATTGAGAACTGAGACAGAAGGAAAAATAGTGGAACAAGTTAGCAGCTTTGAGTACCTGGGGGGATAGCTGGAAGAAGGAAATTTGAATGAGGAGGTCAAAGCTGGAATAAGAGGGGCCGCAGACAACTGGTACAGAGTGTCAAAAGTAGTATATGACAGAAGAATACCAAAGAAGCTGAAAAGTAAGGTGTACAAAACAGTGTCACAACCAATACAACTGTATGGTACAAAAACCTGAGCAGTGAAGGCCAAACAGTTGAAGCTAGAAGTGAAGGAGATGAGGTGCCTAAGATGGGTGGCAGGATGCACACTGTGGGACAGACAAAGAAATTAGGACATCAGAGCAGAAGCCAATGTAGCTCCAATTCTAGAGAAGCCAAGGAGAATAGATTGCAGTGGTTGGGCATATGTCCAGGAAAGAAGACGACAATCTAGTGAAGATGATTTGGGACAGAGAGGGAGAAGGCAAGGGGCAAAGAGATGGATGAATTGTGTGACACAAGACCTGGGATAGTCAGGCATGAGAGTGACAATGCACTGAAAGAGATGGCAACACTTGAAGCAACACCCTGACCTTATGTAAAAATGAGAAAATGGGAATTGATGATGATTTCCTTTTACTCAGCTTTAATCGGGCAAACTGTCAGGTGCAACTCTTCTTTTGGGATGCATCTCACAAAACATTCCAAAGGAATCTTATTGTTATAAAAGCATTTAACTGGGAAACAAAAAAGAAAATGCATGTACAATTGTAAACATAGGTGGAAAAAGAGACTGAAAGGACATTTGAAAATTGTATGTAAAGTAGTACTGGACATTGCAAAAGTTTATGACAAAAAGGGTTTATACACTGATATAGGATTGTGATATTGTGTTAAAATAGAAAAACATTTATGGATGGATTGCAAAATTATAATAAGAGCAAGGAGAGAGAATAAAATGAACAAAGAAGAAATAGAGGGGACAAGAAGGTTTTGAAATAAGTTCAGTCCACAGGGAAAGTGCCTTAGCAATCCAAAATAATATAATCCAGTAAAGAAATCAAGAGGCAACACCGTATAAAGCGAAAGAGACTTTATTCACATAAAACACATCCAGATATAAAATAGTGAGTGCTTTCACGTTCCTGAGAACGCTTCTTCAGACTTAATAATTTTAACTGCAAAAATATTCAGTTTAAATACATCCTAGTATTGCACTAATTCACTATTCAGCCAATCACATCATTCTATCATTTAAAAGACAAGTCACTAATATATACATTACTTCAATATGTTATTTATACATCAAGTGATCTGAGAATTGGAGTTCTCAACATATTGGTTTTCTTAGAAACAGTAAACTGTAAAACCTGATATATATTAATTTTAAACTAATTTTAATTGTTTATACAATGGAGATATTTTGAATTGTTGGACTCTATACACCTTATATAAATATGTAAGAACGTTATTAAGAGAAATTGGTAACAAGGTTTTACTCTGAAGTATAAGTACAACTCCTATTTTAAAAATTAAAGCACAGTTTAGGACAATACATATATAAATATAGTATATATATATATATATATTATATTTATTATAGTATTTAAGTTTAACATTATTGTGAAATGTATTAGTGTGTTTACATTTATTGAATCTGTGTCATCTAGTGTCTTTTTTAAAAATTTTAATGTGGTGATGGCCATTGTTTAATTGATTAATTGTGTGCGTTTGCATATAAAAGGTGTGAGGCATTTTAAAATGTCAGTTCTGAAGAAGTCCTGTATCATATCGGGACGAAACCTAGGTCAATTTGTCTTGTTTGGTTTTGCATCATTAAACCTTTGGTCTCTAGCTCTGTGTATCCATGGTAATTTAAACAAAGATTTTTTTTTTTTTTACAGTGGAAATGAGAAGTATTGAGTTACTTAAGTAAATTAATAAAGGAAGATGGTAGAGTAATGAGATAAATAAAACATGTAACAATAGAAGCAGAAATAACGCAGGAAAAATATTAGTGTAGTACAATACGAATAAGAAATATTTAAAGAAAAAATAATGTAATAAAAATAACATGGAAAATTAAAAAGTTAATAGAAAAAGAGAATAATGAGTTGGAAAAAGGAAATTTCCTTGTATGAATTAGATAAAGTATTAGGACAAGTAAATAAAGATTCAGCAGCAGGACCAAACGGAATAGGGTATGAAATGTATAAAAATGTAATCGCAAGACATTTTTTAAAAGATTTTGAACAAATCGTTTAATGTATAAAGATTTATGTAGTTTAATATTTAAATTTGTATAAAAGAGGGAAGATAGTGTGTGTGTGTGTGTGTGTGTGTGTGTGTGTGTATGTATATATATATATGGATTCACTTCATAACACTGAAAGCTCAAAACACAAACTCAAAACACTGAAAACACATATCATACATATAATGAGTATAAACAACATAAATCATAGCACTTTCCACCAAGTTTAAGCAGGGGGGCAAGCACCCCTGCACCCCCTGCTACTTATATATATCAACTCCAAGATTGCACTTCACTAAGTGCAATCTTGGAGTTGATATATTTAAGTAGCAGGGGGTGTGGGGGTGACAGGGGGCTTGCCCTCCTGGTTACACTTGGTGGAAAGTGCTATGATTTATGTTGTTTAAACTCAGTATATGTATGATATGTGTTTTCAGTGATTTGAGTTTTCAGTGTTTTGAAGTTTCAGTGTTTTAGTCTTCTATATTATGAAGTTTTCTCATTTTCAGTGTTATGAAGTGAATCCATATATATATATATATATATATATATATATATAAGCTAGATAGATGGTATAAAGGTGAAGGGTTGTCAAGAATTAAAGATAGTGAAACTGTGGATGAATAGAAAAGAAGTGAAAATCCTGATAGGAGACCTCAATAAGACATTTGATACAATTGAACATGAAATCTTATGGGTAATAATGAAATATAATACAACTAAGAAAGTAAAGAAATTATATATGTCAGCATATAGTAATAATAACACAAAAATACTTGTAAATGGTTGGTTAAGCCAAGATGTGCATATGAAGAGTGGTATAAGACAGGGATGCCCAATATGTCGTATACTCTTTGTATTAGCTATGAATGTGATAGTATGTGAAATAAATTATAAAATTAAGGAGGTGGGGTATATTACACCTGAAGGGTTAAGAATTCCAGTCATGTTAAGATCTGCAGATGACATAATGATACCTGTAAAAAACAAAATTTGGAGAAAAGTAAATTTGCACTAATGAGTTTAGAGGTAATAAAGATGGCTTTAAATACAGAGAAATGTAAAGGTTTAGGTGATATAGTTAAGATGGGGCTATATGTTTTATGACAAATAACATTTCTATTTTAGGTATAACATTTGGGAATAAAGATAAGAGAATTCAATGCTAAAAAAAAAAAACAAAGAAATCAATCAAACCTGGCTTTTCTGGAGAACATATACATTGTTGTTGTTGTCTTTCGGCTTTTCTCAGTTAGGGGTCGCCACAGCAGAACTCCGGTCCGCTAATGATTGGCAGTAGATATTCACGAACGCCTTAGTGCCAGCTTGACGTTCAACCTTCAGCGAAGGCACACCCATTTACGCATGTCTTTCGAACGCCCACCCAACCTTGGGGAAGACATGCAGATTCCACAGAGAAGGCACTCCCCGCACTCCAGCTGAGAATCAAACGGGAGAACCTCTTGCTGTGAGGCAACAACACTACCGCTGTACATTATAATTCTGAAAAAAAGGCTTATTTGATAAATTCAGTACTGATGGGAAAATAACATGTTTAGCAACCATATTTATGTTGCCAATTGTATTTGAAAAGGAGTTACTGCAGATAATGTTTTCATTTTTATGATGTTCTAGATTAAGCCCAGTAAAGAGAATTGTATGTAAATAAAGGAGAAGGTTTAGGTTTACTTAACCTGGTGCTATTTGCTGCTTCATTAAATTTGTACCAAGTGATACATTGGATAAATGAAAAAGATGTGAGATTATTAGTAAAATCGTATCAATCCAATTAGGATAAATTTGGGGGTATGGTAAAAAAAGTAAAAGTGAAAAGGGATGACTAAATGAAGAAATAAAATGTTACCAAGAAAAACTATTTTGTGGAAAATAAAAAAAAAAAGTATGGTATAAGAAAGAAATAGTAAAATATTACTATGTAAAACCATGGTGGAATGTAACAGATGAAAAAAAATTAAAACTATAAAAATAAAAAGCAAATGGTGTAATCAGAAAGTAGAATGTCAAGACTTTTTGTGGAGACTGGTAATAGAAACATTACCATTAAAAGAAATATGCTATATAAAAAGAAAAGTGAGATAATACGTTTACATAATCATTGTCAAGAAGAAGAACCTACTGAACATGTATTTTTGAAATGTAAAAGATTAAAAAAGTTTTGAGGAAAAATACGTAAAGAAGATGTTTTTGAAGATATAAAAAGTGGATAAAATAGACATGGATATGATTAAATATGGATATTGTAATAAAAGTAAACATTGTATTAAAATATATATAAAGATAACCCCACCACAGCGGCAAACTCTCTCAGTTGAAGAAGAATATTAAAAGTTGTCAACCATATGTCATGTGGAGTACTGAGAGTGAAGCAGTGAGAAACGAGGATGGGTTAGGTTCCACAAAGTCCAAGGATTCTTCAATTGATAAAAAATATAAATTTTATTCCTCTCAGACAAGCGCTTTCGCTAAAATTAGCTTCATCAGGTCTTTTACATTTACAGAATGAATTAAAATGCCATTTTTATATATTCATTACAATTCAATTAAAACAAATTGTAATCATTACTTAAAAGGGAGATACCATAATGTTTAAAAACAATTAAAGTACAAAGTGTGCTTGGGTTCCCTGATGTGGCAAGCTTATAAAATCAAAACAATACATACAGAAAACCAGATTGATACATAAAAAAGATGTGTATATGTGAATGTGAATGTAATAATGTAATAAAGTCCTAAGTATTAGATCTATGAAAGCATCTGAGATCTGTGTTGTTGTAGTGTATTGGTATACAAGTTCTAACATGGCCAAAGTACCTGTGAAACTAAAAATGAACCAAACTGATAAAAAATGCATAAATGGGTTCTTAAGGAATCTATGTATGTCTCTAGGATGCATATATATGTGTGTATAGCTGCATGATGTATGAAAAGTGCAAATTAAGTGTTAGTATATTGAAGATGGGTCAATAACTCCTGGGAACTAATATTATATAGGGAGCTATATCTATAGATGGTGATAGATTATCATGTAACTGTTCTTGGATGTTTTATTATAAGCTTTTTCCATTAAATGTAATATACATTTAATAAGCATTAAAAATTATCATAATGCTTGCTATAACAAATATATATATATATGCATCTTACATGTAGAGAACAAATCAGACAGAATTAGAAATAACTAAGGAGCCATATAATTGGGGTACATTCATAGGTCTGAAGTATATATATCTTATGTTGTATGTATCTTACTTGATCTTCCTTCTCTTCCTCAATTTAGGCTTTATTGATACCCTCTCATTCAGGCCTTTCCCATTGTCTGCTCGTAGGCGTATAATCCAGTCATTCTCTCTATCCTCCGTATGGTTCCGAATATCCCCTCCTCTTTTACTGGTAGGTATAATTTCCAAGACTCTGAAGTAAAAAGTATGTGTGGTGTCATTGTCTGCCACATGTTTTGCTAGGGCATTATTCTGATGATTTTTCCTGATGTGGTAAATGTGCTCTCTAATGCGGTCCCTAAATTTACGGTTGGTTTTCCCTACATAGAAACACTTGCATATTTGGCATACTGCCAGATAGACTATATTGCTGGTCATACAATTTGCTACAGTGGTAGTTTTAAAAGTTTTCCCTGTATCCGGATGCAAAAACGATGGATTCGTATCTATGTACATACAGAAGTTGCATTTACCACATGGTTCAGTGTGCCCTACATCTAAAGCAACCTGGCCATCTTTCACGTCACATAACAACCTTTTCAGGTTTTTCTGATTCCTATACTGGAATTTCGGAATATCACCTACGATGTTCTTAATACTTTCATCTATCTCAAAAATTCTCCAGTATTTACTTATAATATCCCTAATCATGTGACTATCAGAGGTGTAGGAAGTCATAAATTTTACAACTGAAGAATTGTGCTCATTGCTGCTGTGCATACATTGATTATCAGGACCAAAATATGGGGTAGCTATGGTGCTTCTCAATTCTTGAATATCTTGTAGGTTCCTTTTCACCTCATGATCCTGATATCCTCTTTCTAATAGCCTGGTCTCTAATAGATCGAGTTCCATATTAAACCCTTCTGTTGTAGGATTGAGTCTAGAAGCTCTTATCCCTTGCCCTCTTATGATGTTCTTAAATACGAACGAGGGATGCATGCTGGACCTCATGAGTAAAGAGTTGCTATAACAAGCCTTGCGAAATACCCCGGTGTTGATTAATCCATTGGGTAGTCTCTCTATATATAGGTCCAGGAACTCAATCTTGTTCCTTGAGTAGTTCAATGTAAATGTAAGGAAGTCTGTTAGGTCATTGATGGTTCCCAAAAATGATTGTAGTTGTGATGCTGTTCCTTTCCATAAAAGAAAGACGTCATCGACAAAACGTCGGAAAAATATGACCTTTTCTGTGAATATTCCTGTTTTGAACAAGATCTCCTCCTCCCAATGCGCCAACACCATGTTCGCATAGCTGTTGGCGCATGGGGTGCCCATGGCAACACCATCTACCTGCCTGTATATGATATCATCAAACATAAAAATGTTATTGGTTAAGACCAGATTTAAAAAATAGACTATCAATTCTATCTTGGTCTCACTATAGTTACTGTGTTTCTTCAGATATTCATGGATGAAGGTCAACCCTGTCTTATTCGGTATGACTGTGAATAATGACTGTATGTCTAAAGTGACAAACATGAATGATTCCAGTTCAGGCTGATTACCAATACATTCATATAAATCCAGTAGAAATTGTTTCGAATCTCTTAAGACAAAGATGTTATTATTCAATACAGGTCTGAGGTTTTTCTCTATATATACCGATAGGTGTTCAGTGACCCAACTTCGCCCTGACACTATTGGTCTCATGGGAGGGTTGACTAGATTCTTGTGGATCTTAGGTAGACCATGCATGATCGGTATTAATGGTTCCTTTACCAATAGATAGCCATACAAATCTTCATTAATCTTATTGTTTGAATACAGTTCTGACAATATCTTCTTAATCTGTCTTATGATGTCTTTAGTAATGAAGGGATCAATACTTTCATAGAACCTATCGCCTAACATCTCCTTCATGGCTAAAAGATACTGACTAGTATTCATGACTACAGTTCTACCCCCTTTGTCAGCTGGTCTGACTACTATACTGTTATCAGCCCTTAGGCTTCTTAGCCCCGTTCTTTCTCCACGAGTTAGGTTATCAGAGTAATACTTCCTCTTATCTCTTCTTTCATTGTAATAATTATGTAATTCTTCCTCTGTAAGCCGTTGGTAGGTCTCTATAATGGGGTGATTGATTGGAACATAATCACTGAGTTTTTTGAAAACAAAATTCCTATCTGTCTGTTGTGTAGTGTTAATATCTTTGAACTGTAGTTTCAACATAATATTTCTACAAAATAATTTCAAATCTGATACAGTTTCTGTTATAACACTATTACTTTTAGGGATAAAACTCATACCCTTGTTCAGTAAAGAGACCTCATCCTTAGTTAGAACTCTATTGGATAAATTGAACACTGTACTGGTGTTTATTTCTTCCACATTTTCTTTATTGTTTGGTTCTGAGGAAATTCCTCTGAATATTTCCTTTTCTGGCGTCCTCGGCTCATAGAACGCGTGCGCCTCGGACCCTTTTCCATACGTATGGGGAGGGGAAAAGAAATATTCAAGGATGTCTCTTGACCTGTTCTCAGATGGGGGTCAGGTATTTTCCTTCTCACAACTGTCTCACCTTCATCAACATTTACACTAGGGTTGTTCCTAATTACCTGCACAATAGGATACAAATTCACTTCTTCTTGCATACTGGGATGCATGATGTGAATAACATCATTGGAATCATTGATGTTATTATTGATGTTCAATTCCCTATTCCCTTCTAGTGGTCTAATTATATCGTCATCTTTATCCAGAGTTCCTGGCAATGTACCACTGTCTTGTGTGATATTTGCTGTGTCTGGAGTATTTGTATTGGCCTCTGTAGACATATTTTCACACATATTGTGTCCTATTCCTTGTGTAATTTTATTCAATTCGGTTTTATCAGTGATATTGTTAGTAGAGTTAGGAACATTGACAGTCATAGCATGGTTGGTATGATTACTACTGTATTCTATACCAGTATCCCTCCTTCTTCCACTAATAGTGACGTTTTCAACTGCACTTATAGTTCCTGTAACATCTGATCTGTTCATGTTTGGTGTATATCTAGATTTCATATTGATATTCATGCTGCCATTGTTAGGGTGTACACATTGAAATACATTACTACTGGTTGATAAAGGAACATCATTCAATACATTCGAAACATTACTAGAGTTGCATGCCAACGTGCCATACACTGACGTTTGATTCACATTGCTATTGTTATTGTTACTATTATATCTTGGCCAAGCAAAGACTTGGCCTAATTTAAAATCGTTAAAGTCTCTGTTAATCTTATGTTTCTTCTGTGTGATTAACTTTCGCTCTAGTGCTGACACACTGTCTAAAACATTTTCAAGTAAGGTAACTCTTTGTATTAGCTATGAATGTGATAGTATGTGAAATAAATTATAAAATTAAGGAGGTGGGGTATATTACACCTGAAGGGTTAAGAATTCCAGTCATGTTAAGATCTGCAGATGACATAATGATACCTGTAAAAAACAAAATTTGGAGAAAAGTAATAATTTGCACTAATGAGTTTAGAGGTAATAAAGATGGCTTTAAATACAGAGAAATGTAAAGGTTTAGGTGATATAGTTAAGATGGGGCTATATGTTTTATGACAAATAACATTTCTATTTTAGGTATAACATTTGGGAATAAAGATAAGAGAATTCAATGCTAAAAAAAAAAAACAAAGAAATCAATCAAACCTGGCTTTTCTGGAGAACATATACATTGTTGTTGTTGTCTTTCGGCTTTTCTCAGTTAGGGGTCGCCACAGCAGAACTCCGGTCCGCTAATGATTGGCAGTAGATATTCACGAACGCCTTAGTGCCAGCTTGACGTTCAACCTTCAGCGAAGGCACACCCATTTACGCATGTCTTTCGAACGCCCACCCAACCTTGGGGAAGACGTGCAGATTCCACAGAGAAGGCACTCCCCGCACTCCAGCTGAGAATCAAACGGGAGAACCTCTTGCTGTGAGGCAACAACACTACCGCTGTACATTATAATTCTGAAAAAAAGGCTTATTTGATAAATTCAGTACTGATGGGAAAATAACATGTTTAGCAACCATTGTAGCAGGAAAAACTGTCAGGATACACCACGAGAATAAGTCATAAAAACTTCTTTATTTGCAAAAACAAGAACGGATAAGCGCTTTCACATGCTTAACGCATGCTTCATCAGATCAAATAAACTGAAAATTCAACTTCCTTTTATACATAGAGTTCATCAATCACACCCTCTAACTTAATTAACAATTAAATAATTAATTAGGCAAGCACTCAAATGATTGTAGCCGATCTCCCATTTCAGCTATGGGTCTCAAACCAGCATATATTTTTTTACTTTCATTCAAATAAATAGCATCAGATCTAGCTCTCATTTCTTGTGTATGTGTATTAATTATTAAAAAAACATAATTATATGTTTGATATAGTTGCAATAAAACTGTTAAAACTTTCATAAAACCTTATCGGTAACATTTTGAAGTCCATCTACGAAGTATTAACAACAAATCTCTTATGCGACAGTGAAGCAGATCTCAAGAGCAACTAAAAACAAGTATAGCGACTGCATTAATCCACATTTTCATCATAAAACATCATTCAATTTCAAAAGATTAATGTGAACACAGTGTTTAGAAGCATTATTGAATAAAAATAACAATAAAAATAAAAATAAAAAATTTTAGATAGATGTAAACATAGCCAACCTCATTCGGTTAACTTCTTGATATTCTGACTGCGAGCATGTTTCATGGCTCTCACATCTCATTTCGCTTTATTAAGCAAGAGATAACTGTACTAGTAAGTCTCTGCTTAGTTTCTGAATGCCTGATTATTCAAAACGCTTGATATGTTTAAATTTTCAACGCGTTCACTACTGTATTAAACAGACTGGTTGTTTATTTGCCTACAGTACGCTTCAACCCGTCATCTGACGTTAGTCGTCATCTGGTACTAATTTAAATAAGCGTCACTATGGGAACATCTCAAGTGCATATAAATAACTCTTAGTGAGTTATAAGCTACTTACATATAAGCTCAGAAACTGTATAACACTCATTAGTTGTTCATTGCTACTGTGTTAACTCACTTAAATTTACGAAGATTATCAAATAAATCCTACCAAGTGTAGATGCAAAATACTTGTATAAAGGCATGTAATAAATAAGATGTATATAAGATAAAAACTAGAATAAACTTGAGTTATACGTGAATAGATTGATAACTATCCGACTTTAAAACAGTTACTATTCATTAATGACTAACAGTTCTTGAAATTGAGATTAAGAGTTTACAATAGTTTAAAATTGATTCAAAATAGTTAATTACATTGTAATATAGTATGATAAAAAATGTATACATATATATACAAGTGTATAGGATGTATATGTCTAAGCTCAGAACTTAACTATAAGTTGGAATCATATGTTTATGATAAATGCTCACGTTAAATTTATAATTAGTTCCACTCTGTTTATTCAACTCTCAGGTTATATCACACATAAGTTATTTTTCAGTGTCTGATCACTAGCCACTACCTTTTCTCAAGTATAGGTCTCAAAGAAACAGAGTAGTTCAAACCTGGTTCTTTGTGAGCTCCTGTTTTAAAAATCCAATTTAGTTCAGTCTCCAACAGTCGGTTTACATTATCACCTAGTCTTTTGCTAGTCTCTACTATTTGGAGAACTCTAAATTTAAATTCATGGCTAGGATTATTGACTATATGCTTCGCTAAAGCATTAATCTCAACCCTCTTACGTATATCGTAAGTGTGGTTATAAATACGCTCTTTCATTCTCCTTTTAGTCTGTCCAATGTAGAAGGCATCACAGGATGTGCAGTTTGCCATATATACTAGATTATAGCTATTGCAGTCAGCATATGTCTTTGGTTTAAAGTCAATAAGGCCCCTTGGATGTCTATAATTCTGAACATGATTTATGTATTTGCACATATTGCATTTCCCACAGGGGAAAGTGCCTACTATATCATGAGTTCTAGCAGTTTTGGTGTCTAGTGTTCTAGAGAAAATTTCTTTCAAATTATCACATGTTTGGAACACAAAAGTTGGTTTCTCACCAACCACTAGTTTGATATCTTCTGCCAGGGTCAAAATATTCCAATTCTTACTAATGATGCTCCTAATGTGCTCATTATCATTAGTGTATTTCATTACATAGATTACTCTGTCCTTGTTGGCGTATTCATTACTATATTCTGCTGTGTAACCTCTCCTATTATTTGCTTTATACTCTCGTCCTGTTTTCTTCTTACTTTCAACTAACGGGCTGTCATTTGATTTTATGGGTATACTAACCTTCCTCAATTCATTAACCAAATTTAATCTATAGCCTCTTTCTAAAAACATCTTAGTCATAAGATCTGCTTCCTCTATTAGTATACAAGGGTCTTTACACAATTTGGTCAATCTCATAAATTGTCCTTTCACTATTCCTGCAAAGGTGTGTCTAGGATGCATACTAGTATGTTCTAATACATTGTTTTTCCAACATTTCTTTCTGAAAATCCTAGATACCAATTTCCTATCTTTATCAAAATACAAATTCACATCTAGATAATTAATATCATCTTGTGAACATTCATATGTGAATTTTAGGAAGTCTGTAGTTGATTCTAGAAAATCAACAAATAATCTCAACTCTTCTACAGTTCCCTTCCAAAACAGTATTACATCGTCGACAAACCTTCTATAGAAAATAATTTTTCTCATCCATTCATTTTCAAATAAACATGTTCTCTCCCAAAAGTGTAGGACCAAGTTAGCGTAAGAGTTAGCACATGGGGTGCCCATCGCAACACCCCATGTTTGTAAATAGTAATGGTTATTAAAAATGAAGAGATTGTTGTACAACACCAGATCAAGTAATTGAGATATGAGAGTTTGTCTATCTTTAGAATATTCATTATTCACCAGCATGATTTCACGGATAGCTTGCAAGCCATACTCGTTGGGTATACAAGTGAACAGATTGCAAATATCTAGTGTCACTAAGTATATCCCATTTTGTGATATCTGATTAGATGGTATCATGTCTATGTCAGTTAGCAGATTTTGTGTATCTCTTAATATAGTAGGTACTTTATCTACTATAGGTCTGAGCATTTTTTCTAAGAAAATGGAAATATTATAAGTTGCCCAGTTCCTTCCAGAGACTATAGGCCTCATTGGTATAGGTCTCGTTTCTTTATGTATCTTTGGTAGGCCTTTCAGTCTCGGTATAGTTGGTTCTTTGATGCATAAAAAGTCATGCATCTCTCTGCTTACCTGACGACACATCAGCAAATCATATAAGTTATCTCTGATGTCATTAATTATTTTGTTAACCTCCTCAATAGTCAATTCATTATAACTATTAGTTGTTCTAAGAGAGGATTCTACAATTTCAATATATTCTGTTCTATTTAATAACACTACTCCCCCTCCCTTATCAGCCGAGGTGATCAAAATGTTCTCATTATGCTTCAGGTTATATAATGATTCCTGCTCACCTTTATTTAAATTACAGTATCTGTTCTTAACCTTCCTTAATGAGTATAATTCATAGAAGTCATTGTCACAAGCTCTAATAAAACATTCTACCATGGCTGGTAGTGGTGGGGAGAAGTTGCTTTTGTTCTTAAAGCTATTAAAGTTAGTATAGTTTTCAGTTTCTTTAATTGTCCTCTTATCAGAGAAAAATAGCTTCAACGCTACCCTTCTTGCAAAGAGTCTCAGGTCGATTAGTGTTTCATTCAATCTGCTTGGCTGTGCTGGTATGAAATTCAGCCCTTTATTCAACAAGGACAAATCTGAATCAGATAAAACAATATCAGAATAATTAAAGACAAGTCCAGTCAATTCACAGTTCTTTTCTGCTGTCCATACCTGTCTTGTGAGTATTTCCTTTTTCTTGGTCCCCGGCTTGTTGACCTTCCCCTGTTGAATCGGCCTTGTTTTATCGGAAAAGGGGCACCAATGATAGTATCAACAGCCGCTGAGGTGCGTTGGATTGCACCTGTCCTTTCAGCTTCATCAGCTTGTCTCAAGGCCTGTTGGTTTGGCGGTGGGGTATAGAGGCTCGGTTCATCTAAACGCTGTTGTCTTCTCATTTCACCCGTCTCAGCGTTACCTGACGCTATACTTGATAATGGCGCCAAATTTGAAGAGTGAATTCTCACTGTTTCACGTTCACTTGGTTGTGGCCGATGGTCATTGTTAATTGGATTCACAGCATGAGTTCTAGGCCATACAAAAATATTGCTCGTCGCAAAGTCTTGGACATCTCTAGCTAACTTTCTTTCTTTTATTCTTTTAAGTTTTTCACTATATATGTTGATTTGCACAGACATATTATTAAACTTCCTGATACATGCTTCAGATTTAAAACAGTCAGTAATTTCTCTATAAGCACGATCAGTGTTTTTCTGTAGCTCAACTTCAATTGGATCAAAATGTTCTAATAACAAGTCAATATATTTAAAACCAACCTCTAAATTCAGTTCTTGCCACTTTTTAAGCAGACTGGGATAGAGCTGTCCATAAGTTGGCATACATAGGACGCGCATCCCCCTAGGTATTACCTTAAAGTGTTTGCAGGCTTGTAAATGTTTGCGTTGCCATGAAAGCCTTTGAAGCTTATAGAGGTTATTTTCCAAGTCTCTAGTTAAGTCATAAAATTTAGACATGTCTTCCTCCCCCACATTTAGAGTATTCACATTACTCACTCTTTCCGAGAAATTCAGGTTCAATAGTGGGTTGCTTTTATGTGGCAAAAAAGCATCAATATTCAGGGCATTCAATCCCCCTCCAGGGTTATAATCCAATTCAATTTCGGTATTCTCCATAGCGTGGAGCGAACGATACAAAACCAAAAGAATGAAAAGTATACCAATATCGTCAGCTCCTAAAGTATCCTTGCAGCAAAAGCACACAGCAACACTTGTAGCAGGAAAAACTGTCAGGATACACCACGAGAATAAACCATAAAAACTTCTTTATTTGCAAAAACAAGAACGGATAAGCGCTTTCACATGCTTAACGCATGCTTCATCAGATCAAATAAACTGAAAATTCAACTTCCTTTTATACATAGAGTTCATCAATCACACCCTCTAACTTAATTAACAATTAAATAATTAATTAGGCAAGCACTCAAATGATTGTAGCCGATCTCCCATTTCAGCTATGGGTCTCAAACCAGCATATATTATTTTACTTTCATTCAAATAAATAGCATCAGATCTAGCTCTCATTTCTTGTGTATGTGTATTAATTATTAAAAAAACATAATTATATGTTTGATATAGTTGCAATAAAACTGTTAAAACTTTCATAAAACCTTATCGGTAACATTTTGAAGTCCATCTACGAAGTATTATCAACAAATCTCTTATGCGACAGTGAAACAGATCTCAAGAGCAACTAAAAACAAGTATAGCGACTGCATTAATCCACATTTTCATCATAAAACATCATTCAATTTCAAAAGATTAATGTGAACACAGTGTTTAGAAGCATTATTGAATAAAAATAACAATAAAAATAAAAATAAAAAATTTTAGATAGATGTAAACATAGCCAACCTCATTCGGTTAACTTCTTGATATTCTGACTGCGAGCATGTTTCATGGCTCTCACATCTCATTTCGCTTTATTAAGCAAGAGATAACTGTACTAGTAAGTCTCTGCTTAGTTTCTGAATGCCTGATTATTCAAAACGCTTGATATGTTTAAATTTTCAACGCGTTCACTACTGTATTAAACAGACTGGTTGTTTATTTGCCTACAGTACGCTTCAACCCGTCATCTGACGTTAGTCGTCATCTGGTACTAATTTAAATAAGCGTCACTATGGGAACATCTCAAGTGCATATAAATAACTCTTAGTGAGTTATAAGCTACTTACATATAAGCTCAGAAACTGTATAACACTCATTAGTTATTCATTGCTAATGTGTTAACTCACTTAAATTTACGAAGATTGTCAAATAAATCCTACCAAGTGTAGATGCAAAATACTTGTATAAAGGCATGTAATAAATAAGATGTATATAAGATAAAAACTAGAATAAACTTGAGTTATACGTGAATAGATTGATAACTATCCGACTTTAAAACAGTTACTATTCATTAATGACTAACAGTTCTTGAAATTGAGATTAAGAGTTTACAATAGTTTAAAATTGATTCAAAATATTTAATTACATTGTAATATAGTGTGATGAAAAATAAATATATACATATATATACAAATGTATAGGATGTATATGTCTAAGCTCAGAACTTAACTGTAAGTTAGAATCATATGTTTATGATAAATGCTCATGTTAAATTTATAGTTAGTTCCACTCTGTTTATTCAGCTCTCATGTTATATCACACATAAGTTATTTTTCAGTGTCTGATCACTAGCCACTACCTTTTCTCAAGTATAGGTCTCAAAGAAACAGAGTAGTTCAAACCTGGTTCTTTGTGAGCTCCTGTTTTAAAAATCCAATTTAGTTCAGTCTCCAACAGTCGGTTTACATTATCACCTAGTCTTTTGCTGGCCTCTACTATTTGGAGAACTCTAAATTTAAATTCATGGCTAGGATTATTGACTATATGCTTCGCTAAAGCATTAATCTCAACCCTCTTACGTATATCGTAAGTGTGGTTATAAATACGCTCTTTCATTCTCCTTTTAGTCTGTCCAATGTAGAAGGCATCACAGGATGTGCAGTTTGCCATATATACTAGATTATAGCTATTGCAGTCAGCATATGTCTTTGGTTTAAAGTCAATAAGGCCCCTTGGATGTCTATAATTCTGAACATGATTTATGTATTTGCACATATTGCATTTCCCACAGGGGAAAGTGCCTACTATATCATGAGTTCTAGCAGTTTTGGTGTCTAGTGTTCTAGAGAAAATTTCTTTCAAATTATCACATGTTTGGAACACAAAAGTTGGTTTCTCACCAACCACTAGTTTGATATCTTCTGCCAGGGTCAAAATATTCCAATTCTTACTAATGATGCTCCTAATGTGCTCATTATCATTAGTGTATTTCATTACATAGATTACTCTGTCCTTGTTGGCGTATTCATTACTATATTCTGCTGTGTAACCTCTCCTATTATTTGCTTTATACTCTCGTCCTGTTTTCTTCTTACTTTCAACTAACGGGCTGTCATTTGATTTTATGGGTATACTAACCTTCCTCAATTCATTAACCAAATTTAATCTATAGCCTCTTTCTAAAAACATCTTAGTCATAAGATCTGCTTCCTCTATTAGTATACAAGGGTCTTTACACAATTTGGTCAATCTCATAAATTGTCCTTTCACTATTCCTGCAAAGGTGTGTCTAGGATGCATACTAGTATGTTCTAATACATTGTTTTTCCAACATTTCTTTCTGAAAATCCTAGATACCAATTTCCTATCTTTATCAAAATGATAATAATTTATCAAAATGAAAAAAAGGCTTATTTGATAAATTCAGTACTGATGGGAAAATAACATGTTTAGCAACCATATTTATGTTGCCAGTTGTATTTGAAAAGGAGTTACTGCAGATAATGTTTTCATTTTTATGATGTTCTAGATTAAGCCCAGTAAAGAGAATTGTATGTAAATAAAGGAGAAGGTTTAGGTTTACTTAACCTGGTGCTATTTGCTGCTTCATTAAATTTGTACCAAGTGATACATTGGATAAATGAAAAAGATGTGAGATTATTAGTAAAATCGTATCAATCCAATTAGGATAAATTTGGGGGTATGGTAAAAAAAGTAAAAGTGAAAAGGGATGACTAAATGAAGAAATAAAATGTTACCAAGAAAAACTATTTTGTGGAAAATAAAAAAAAAAGTATGGTATAAGAAAGAAATAGTAAAATATTACTATGTAAAACCATGGTGGAATGTAACAGATGAAAAAAAATTAAAACTATAAAAATAAAAAGCAAATGGTGTAATCAGAAAGTAGAATGTCAAGACTTTTTGTGGAGACTGGTAATAGAAACATTACCATTAAAAGAAATATGCTATATAAAAAGAAAAGTGAGATAATACGTTTACATAATCATTGTCAAGAAGAAGAACCTACTGAACATGTATTTTTGAAATGTAAAAGATTAAAAAAGTTTTGAGGAAAAATGCGTAAAGAAGATGTTTTTGAAGATATAAAAAGTGGATAAAATAGACATGGATATGATTAAATATGGATATTGTAATAAAAGTAAACATTGTATTAAAATAGATAAAAAGCTAGTTCATGTCATATGGGGTTATATGGAATGAAAGAATAAATGAAATGTTTAATAATAAATGGATTTTAGCAACAATATTAAGTAAAATCAGATGGTAGCCACAGAAGTAATAGTTTTGGGGGGGGGGGTCTAACAGAGTTGAAATTTAGTATGACTGTTAAGGAAAATTATGAATGTGTTTAAATATTTTATATATTTCTACATTTGTAACTATATAAATATGTTGTAAATAAGAGTTCTTTTCTTGTATATAAATAAAGGAGCCCTACTCCTTTCAATAGGTGCTGTGGGATCTTTTACACCCACCAGAGCTACAAACAGCTCAAAAAAACGACGACTTATGTTAACATCTCATCTGAAGAATGAAATCTCAGGAGTGAAACACCCCTTTTATGCTGCACTGCAATGTCAGTAATTGATCTAACAGGGATGAGAATAGAACCTTTAGCCTTCCACACCAAAAGTGTGTACTATCTGTTGCACTAATGACACTGTAGTATGTCCTTTAATATTATTTTTATTGCCTGGTCAGGTACATGCCAAAAGGGCCATTGTGCTCAATGATGGGTCTGCTAAGAGCTGAGTACAGTGGTACTATAACTTCGTTGGGCCTGGATGTCATGCCCTTGCTTATAAGTTGGATGACAGAGAAGGATTTTTTTACTATCTTGTCTGTGTTTGTTGAAGGCCAGATTACTCTTTAGATATGTTTCCCAGATCGTTAACAATTGGGTCAACTCTTACAGGTGTTTTAGCAATACAGTTATTAGCCTGGGTGAAGGATTTCCCAAAGGGCACTATAATGCATTATTTTTTCAGGCTGAGATTTGATCTGTGGCTTTGGCAGCAGTCATTTGTTTGTGTTATACCTTCTTGTAGGATGTTTAAATTACTGGGAGAATCTATGATATCTCCCAATTTATAGTCATCTGTGAACTTGGTGAGCCCGAGACCTTTGACATTAGCCTTGACTTCTGTGAAGAAGATGCCAAACAAGAGCAAGGTCCAACACAGATCCCCAAGGGACTCCGGTAGAGTTTCATCTCCTGGTGGAGATTTTCACTGACCCTCACTTATTGGTCCTATCTTTGAGCCAGCCAGCAATCCAGTGAGATCTGTAGGGTTTTTCAACAAATACCTGAATGGGGTATTGCATTAAACTCCTTGGCCAGGTCAATGTAGGTGATATGCACCATCATACACCATTTAGGCTGACTGATTTCAGGGTTAAGGTCATTGGCTTTACATCTTTCACCCCATTTTCCCTTGACTTGCTGGTCAAATGGGGGTTTCTGTCATAGTAGTTATATAACAGTTAACACAGGCAATTATTAAAAATTATAGCTACAGAATATCAGTGGTACCCATACAATCAAAGTCAATAACATAGTAAGTAGAGGTGGAAATCTGTAGGAGTCTAACACATTCTCTGATGGTGTTGAGGCCTTTTCCTATAGGTTACAGTATCATGGCATGCAGAAGGACATGGTCAGCTCTGGAGGTATACTGCCTAAAATTTACATGACTGCATAAATAATACCTGGGCAGAACAACAGCAAAGCTTCACTATAATGTACTATTTATGGATATACTTATAATTACTTCTTCTGAGTATATTTGACAATACAAAGTACTAAATTTAATAATATACAGCCCCAAAACAATGCAAGGAAGATCTCAGAAGTGTTAACAGTTGTCATATCTCATGGCACATCCCACTTGGCCGTTAAAGTCAGATATAACTTGAGTGTATATAACAAAGAGAACATTTCCCAGGGCATTCTAACAACAATGGAAATATTTTCATTTCATCATATAGAGATCCACAACAACACATTAGTTGGTACTTTGCAGTGCCAAAAGTCTCAACAACGAATTACCCTTTCTTGGGGCTCTCTTCCAATTAGAATATATTCATGTTTGTATAATTATGGAGATTTGATTTAAATATAAAGAGAGCACACCCACCATACTCGGGTTGGTTTAAATGTAAACAGCGTACTCCTTCCATACCTGGGTTTTGTGCCCAGCATGCCTTCAGGCCTGATGGTTACTGTGGTAATATCTCCATAATTGTCAAGGACTAAGGCAAATTCCCTGAGATCCAAAAACCAAACTCACAGAAATCTTACTCTAAACATGACAAACTATCACATTATAGCAAGTTACAGGACATTTTCCATATCCCTATCATGCAAGATTTTGCAATATACTCAATGAACTTTCTTTTAGCAAGAATCCAGTTAAACTGGAAAACTTTGACTCTAATCAGTAAACAGGAACACCTATACCTCCAATGTAAGGTATGCCTAAAAGTTCTTAGAATTAATAAGCAAAACTCCACAGCACAAATAGATGACAAACTCACTGGAATTCATTATATTCTTATAGCCACATAATGCAGTATTACCCTGATATCCCCTTCTCAGATTAAGTAAGGCCATAAATGAGTGACAGTCATCTTAAAATATTTGAAACCCTTGCAGAAAATACCTCTGAATTCAAGAATTTAAAACATACTGCCCTTAACTAATTTTACAATGAGGTTTCACAATTCAGTTATGGTAACTCAGCCTCAGTGTTGACTCAGCAGTTAGCTTCATGAAGGATTCTGTGGCCTTTTAGATCAATACACTGAGCTGACAGTCCCAACCAGAGCAAAATGTAATACATAATTCAAAAACAAACCATGCTGGTGGTCCATTAATTTAAATAAACTGTAAATGCACTTTACAGCATAAGAAATACACATTAACTATATAACAGATTAAAACCCATCATATTGTGTGGAGACATGCGTGAATGGGCGTACCTTCATTGTAGGTTGTGCGTCAGGGCCGGCAACTCGGCACGTAAAAATCTACTGCCAATCATTAGCGGACCGGAGTTCCACTGTGGTGACCCCTAACTGGGAAAAGCCGAAAGACACAACATATTATTACAAGTAAAAGACCTGCTCTAGTATAGATTTTAATCAAATCTAGAACAGAAGCTGCTGTTTAAAAATGAATAATTAGGACAGATATAAAATATTGCATGTTAACTATAAAAATCAAGTCAAAGGTGCTTAGAAAATACTGGAAATTAAAAAAGCAATTAAAAGGAAAACAAAGGAAAACATATTTATGACTCCTAAGTATGCAACAAAGTCCAAAAGGTTAGGAATTTTGCTTGAAATTGTTTGCTTGGGTATTTTTAACACCCTGAGCAGACTTCAAAGAATTTTTCTTCAGGTAGATAGCAAATCTTTAAAGTGTGATGGGAGAGAAAGAATTAGTTGGGAACATGTCTTTGGGGAATGGAATGAGTACGCAGATTTTAAAAATTCCCTTCAGAATACTCTATTAGACTTATCAGAGGTGCAAATGGATGTAACTAAGGAAATTAATCTTTTGAAATGGGATGCAAGATCTGAATTGTTAACACATGGGTAAGGCCCTATATTATTGTCTGGCAAAAAAAAAAATCAGTTACAAGAAAATGGAAATCAAAATCTAAAACAACTGAATTTGAAGTATTGAACACTGTAAATGTGATAAAAGAAGTAGAAGCGGGATCTTTATTAAAGGGGATGAGCAAATTACATATGAATATACTTCCTGTAATCAAGAAACAGAGCAACCGAGGAAAAATGTTATTGTGTTACACAAGGATTCTCAACAGTCTCAGTTGTTACTGTTGAATATTTGACTGCAGTACATGTGAAATAGCATAGAATGGCAAAGCAACAAGGGTATTTCTTTGAACAGTTTTTTGGTGATTGAGTCCGGTTGCACTTTTTGAAATAATTAGTGAATTGGGGGGGGCAGTGTAACAGGTTTTTCACTGTTTCCCCACTTAATGAGATTATGGATTTAATATACATGTACATTAGTGGGGGGTGGAGGTCAAATTCCCTCAAACTGGAGATGCAGACTGTACTGCTTTTGTGTTCTGTATATTTTTGCATTATATATTCAAGAACTATAAAAATTGATAAACATGACTTCTTTGAGGGTGTTCCAATGGAATACATAAACACAGAAGAAGTATGCTCTGATACATTTTTTATGACTTTTTTAATTTTGATACGAGTTCTCGAGATCTTTTTTTTCATTCTGTACAAAATACGACTTTTAGCAATGCTTCTAGAAACAAATGCAGACTTTCTTGGATGTGCTCCTTATGGCAAAATTGGGATGTCAAATTCAAACTTTCTATCAGTTATTTAAATCTAGATGACTGGATTACTAGCACTGCAGTGCAGCAAAGGAAGCGCTGCACCCCTGAGTGCGCTATCCTACAGATAAAACTTCAAACTGAGGTCTCGTCTGCTTGAGTTGGCAGTTGCCCAGGTGGATATAAAAGATCTCAAGGCACTTATCAAAAAGAGTATTGGAAGCTTCCTTATGTCCTAACCAAATTGCTCCTAGTATTAGGCATACTACCTCAGGTCTCCCTGAGAAGAACACACTAGCCTAGTGGTACTAACTCAGTCAACAAGGAATAAATAAGTAGCAAAGATTACAAGGGATTTCATGGAAGGTGCAAAAGGCTTGCCCTCTTGCAAAATAACTTTTTACCAATTAGCTGCCTTTTGATGTCAAAGACCAATAATCAAGATTTAGCTATTTTTTTTGGCAGACAAGCAAGTTTGATCGCCTAAGTTAACTATCCAGTATATGGACCAACTATATCATTCTATTAGCTGTAAAGTTCTATCCTCTAAGATACACCCATAAGAGCTAAAAAAAGACCGATCTCTGTACATACAAGAGGAAATACTGTAGAGATAATACCATTTCTTCATTTCTGTCTATGCTGTTTTCATAGGTATGGCACAGAGCACTGAAATATTCTTTACTAGAACAAAATAATCGTGGAACCTGATTTGAAGCCCTGGTTTATATCTATCACACTGACACAAACTGGTACACAAAAAGCTGCTTAGATTATCAAATTACCAAATAAGCTCTAAAATGCTATTCTTCCTTGAAAAGAAAGAAATATGAAAGAATAGCGTATGGTACAGGCATCTAGAGGTTGCCAATTAGCTCAGGAATATCTTTGTGGAAAACTATACACTCCATGGAAGTACAGATACAGAATCATTAGGCATTCATTCTAGAAAGCTGAGCATTCTCTGGAGGCACAGAGCTAGAAACTACATAGGCATTCATTCTACAAAACTGGGCATTCCTTGGCAGTACAGATATAAATTTACTACTCATCCTTCAAGTTCCTTCTTAGATTCTCAAAGAATCATTTTAGTGATGGCTATCACTAAGCATAGCTAGCATTTTCCAACCACATGGATAAGACAATTCCAGCTTTCATGGTGGTAGCACAAAATAGGAGCAGTGTAGAGCAACCAATCTAATTCTAGTTCCATGGTACAGAAGGAAGGAAGGAAGGATTAATTGTACCCCCTACTGAATCTGATTTGACTAGAAGGCTTGTTGCCGAGGGAAACAGCTGTGGCAGAGGGGACAAGTGGCTGTTATCTGGTTCATCACTCACTCTCAAAGAGGAAGAAATGGAAAGGCAGAATATTCAGTCATGCCCCATTTGAGAATCTTGAGACTCAATGACCAAAAACAGCAATACTGCTCAGGGCAGAAAACCAGAAGTGAAAATTAAAAAAAAAAAAAAATACAACTAACATTATGTACAGTCACTACAGCTGTGAAAAACCACCTTCAACCAGCATATAGGGAACGTTAAAAACTAGAAGAAAATATCTCACTTGCATAGATGACAGCCAACCCCTACTCATTTATCACCACACACTGAATTCAAGCCACACTCAGCTGGCAATGAAGGAAAGAAAAAACATTTAGGACTTTAAAAAAACAGATGATAATGTGATATGGAGGAAAATAGAAAACAGAAAGAAAATTAATCTCTTGCAGAAATTAACACTTCTGCTTTGTTTTTATATCATTCAGAAGTATTTCAAAACAATTATCTAGTTGATTACTAAACTGCGCGTTGCGACTAAAGTAATAAAAAATACAAGGTGTCAAAAAGGGTCAGCAAAGTTCTGCTTAGTTTAACTTTCTCCACATGGGTTTTAGGTTTAAGTTTCTTAACAGTTTATGTAGCAAGCAATATTTTTCTCCTGTCAGAATTTATTTCCTCATGTTACATCTCAATAAAAGCAACACTGATGGAAAGCAAGCTAGATATAGCACTATAAAAGACTCTGCAAGCTTTGACAGACTGGAAAGTTTTTAGTGAATATATACACTTTTAAAACCACAAACCATATTTTATTCTTACATAGCTTGCAGAAGTTGAACTATAAAACTATAGAGATGAGCTTTATAATTTTACAGTGTTTCAATAATGATAGCTGGAAATGTGTCAAGTTTACATAAAACTTATAATGTAATTACTGCCCACTACTTTGAATTAAGTCATGCATTTTTATTTCATCAGAAGCAGATTTCAGGTTTCATATTTAGTGGACTGCTATATGGTGAGGACGGGGGCAGGGACTGAGGTACATTAATATAAACACAGTGAGGTACTTCTCAAGCCGTGCTGCTCAAATAACTATAATGTATGTCTGTGTGCACTTTCCAAAACAATGTCAGCACCTTTTCTCCCAGTTTTAAGTGCATATGAAGTGCACACAGACCAATCAACATAAATGTTATAATTTTGAGATTAATTCTTATTCGACATTTTGTGCCTTGCATCCACCTAGCTACCCAGAATAGGCACTTCATTATTCTTATGACCAAATGACCAAAGGTGCAATTTACTGTTGGTCTTTTATTCTAACTTAGTTCTGCCATGAAGCAGTATAATACACACCATAAAACATAAGAATGCCTTTAAACCTTGTGTTCGCATTGTCTGCATATCTCTTCTTTCCTATATGAATCCCCTCCCATTCAAAAATCTAAATATTCATCTCTGTGCTTGCCAGATAATTGAATCAAATAGCTTGTTAAAAACACATCACTAGTCCATTATAGGGATCTTCTGGAAGAGATGGGGGCATTACAGCAAGGCACAGTAATGAAAAATGTCATTGTCCTCGCAATAAGAGAAGATAAATAAGTTATTAAACACCAACTTGCACAGTAGGGTGCTGTCAGTTTTCTTTATCCACAGGGACAGCCCATCCATTCTGACAGCGTGAAAGAAGCCTAAAATTAAATTATTGTGAATAATCGTGTCCTGCGTTCATGTTTTATGCTTCTTTGCTTTACATTTCTTTTTGTGACTGCAGCAATTTGCGAATAAATTGCACTGAGGGCTTATGATTTGCTGCAGCATTTCACATTGATTTCCCTGTTCCTGCTTGTCAGCTGCTATTATTTATAAAGGATGCTTGCACAGACCTGAGGGGAGAGGGGGTGCAAATGTGAGCTTTTTCCATTTCAAATTAGAACCCAAAAATGCTGTTAAACTTGCTACCTTCACTTTTAAGTCAATAAATTCCATTAATTTACATTTAATTAAATGCTACCAGTAGAATGACTGCAGATTCTATTTTTGGCTGCTAAAAATATTAATTATTACAAAGAACTTATTTCACTTCTGGTTTCATATGCAAAGACAAATCAAATATTAGAAGAGGGTCACTTTTCTAGAATTATTTCTGATTGCCTCCAGTTATAAGTGAATGATTAATTCTTAACACTGTTTTTCATTTTGCAATTAATTTTTCTTCTAAACTGATGCATAACACTACAAAAAGATAGATATTTGTAATGTAAATGTATAAACAGTGCTTAAAGCATATGGTTATAAGGCCTTGGAAGCCATTTTAAAAAAAACAAAAAGTGTACTTAAGGTATTTAGTAATCAAATATGGGAAATCTCCTGCATATATAAGTTCCAGAAAAAAAATTGACACAGAATGCACATCATATATACAGTTAACCAGAAACACAATGAATACAGTTACAAATATATTATACACTGAGATGACTGTAGGTATTCCCGGTAAGATTTCATTCACAAAAAATGTTATTTAACAAACATTTCACTTGCACACACTGTCTAAATGAATCATTTAGCTAGGGAGTAATACAGGGCTACCCATGAAAACAGACATATTTATCTAGTGGGCATATGGAGTTAAAAATTGAAAACATAAGTAAATTAAAAAAATAATTTCTAGTTAGTAGATGGAAGGTCAACCTGCTGGTTTCGGTTCTGTTGTCAGTCTTTTAGCACCATGTCCCTTAGGCAGTGTTCAAACTGCCATATTCCCCTCATAATGAACTTTTACTCAACTCTAATATTTCTACTAGTGAAGAGGTGCAAATACCTAATTAATCTAAGGGCTTCGTTCTAACCTATAAACTTTCTCCGAGAGCTTCATACACTTGCACCATAATCCTTCTCTAATCACACCAATATGTCTTATGCTGAGGCTATAGAACAGTCACTCCAAGAACCTCTTTGGAATCAGATAATTAAGTTTCAACAAGGATCAGACCTCTCAACCTCCTCATGAATACCTCCAAATGAGAATCAGTCACTCAGAGCAAAAACACTCCAAACTATCATAGTGAACCACAGCAGCAATAGAAATGTCTTAGTGCTAGCTAACACTACTGCCAGGCACATTGACGCATTGCTTACAAGGCTGGACAAGGATAGGATTGCAGTGAGTGGTCTTTCAAGCCGCAAGATCCTTGACATTACAAGGGCCTAACTCTTGACAAATAAGACTATGACAAGGTAGTAGTTAATGTGGGGAGAATAAGTTGAGATGTAAAACCCTGATGGACATGTAGAGAGACATGTCATAACATTCCATGCATGTTACAAATGCAGGTTAGACACTAGTCCCGAGTGGAATCCTTCCTTCACTTGGAATGATGCCTAGATACAAAGAAAGGTCAATTGGCTTCAATAATTGACTAAATATCTGGTGTCATTCCAGATGGCTTCAACATGTGTCAGCATGGGATGTGAGGTTCAACATTCTGTCATACTTCTCTAAGGATGGCCTGCACATCTTGTGTCAAGGCTTTTGCATACTTGGTAAAGCCGTTGCTGCCTTAGAGCTTTTTTTGTCAGAGTAATTGACATTTCAGTCCTGAAATCAGATCACACTAAAGTGGTTCTCCTTAATGTCAAAAGTCTAAACAATAAATTGCCTCATCTTGTGGCACTCCTGCATTTGGAAAAATCCATATCTGTACAGTTATTGAAACTTGGTTTGAATGAAATGAGAGCATTCCCTGCATATCAGGGTTTTGTGCTTTTCATGCCTTCAGACCCAATGTCAACTGTGGTAGTCTCCATATTTGTCAAGGAACATAGTACTTCTAGGAAGGAGGCAGAACGGTGCTGTGAAGCTGTTTATACCATCCATCAGGAGGCTGTAATCAAGGCAATCACCCAGATCTGTTCAGAACTGGTGGTCAAGGACACCACATACAGAAATGCTGTAGATGTAGCCAACCTACTAGCTGACAGATTCAGTGAAAACTTCACCCCTCTGTCCACCCCATCAGTAAATCATGACATCATCAGTACCTGCCCCCCTTCCCTTATCTCTAGGGAACAAGTCATCACCTGCCTTCTCAGTGGCAAAAAGTACAGCCTCCATGGGACCCGATAACATCTCAGGCTGCATTCTACATAAACTCAGACAGAAACATGCAGCACCATTAGGCACCCTAGTCAACCAAAGCCTGAGTACTGGCTTTGTCCCAGCCAAGTGGAGGACAGCCACTGTCATCCCTTTAAATAAAGGTGGAGCATCCACCAATCTGGGAAATTATACACCCATCAGCCTAACTAGCCTGATCTGCAAGGCCATGGAACAGATTATCATGGATCTCATTAACAGGGACAATGGCAACCTCCAAACACTCAACCCCACATAGTTTGGCTTTGTCAAAGCAGAGGTCATGTCTGTTAACTCTGTTCGACTTCTTTGCGACAGTCACCAAAGCCATGGACGAGAGGAGGTTTGTGCACACTGCCTACCTTGACCTGGCCAAAGCCTTTGACACTATTTCCCACTCAGGCATAAAAGATAAACTCTCTCAACTAAGCATCAATCCATGTTATCAGATGGGTAGCAAACTGGCTCACTGATAGAACCCACTTAATCAAAATAGGGGAAGCCACCTCAAGCAGTAGACCCATAATGAGCAGCGTACCTCAGGGATCAGTCTTAGGGCCTCTGTTATTCGGGATATACTTCTCTGAGGTGCAGGCCAAAACCAGTGGGTTATGGCTGACCAAGTTTGCAGATGACTGCAAGCTGGGCGCAGTCAATTCCCCAAGTGATGTGGACTTCCTACAAGAGGGTCTCATCCAAATAAATGACTGGTGTAAGAAACATGGCCTCAAGTTGAATGTCAAAAAATGCATCATCATCCCCTTTGGGGAGAGTGACATCCCCACATATTACCACAATAACAACAATGTCCTAAGCATGCAATCAGTTGTGAGGGATTTGGGCATCCAAGGTTGATAGCAACTTGACTTTTGACCACCATGTTGCTTCTGCTGTATGGAAAGCTTTCTATATGACCCACCTCATAAGTAAGGGTATCTCATCCAGGGACAAGGAGGTCATAACATCCCTGTATTCTTCCCTTATAAGGCCAATTACTGAGTACAATGCTCCCTTCACCATGTACCTTGCAAAGCACATGCAGCAGCTGGAGATTCCACAGAGGTTCCTCACCAGAAAAATCCAGGGTCTCAAACATCTACCCTACACAGATAGGCTAAAAGCCCCATCTCCCTACTCAGTTTCATACAGACTCCTCAGAGGTGACCTCTATCTGGCATGCCAAGCAATTACAGACCCCGCCTTGATGGGAATGCTGCATATCCACAAGTCAACCTCCACTCTAGTAACCCACACATGTTACCTTAACCTGGTTTGTGAAATCAATAGGACTTGTTGGTGGGACAGATTTGTGTCTGAGACACTCCATCCGTGGAATAGATTCCCTCTTCTCATCAAGCAGAGTACCTCATTACCCCTTTACAAGCACAAACGGGATAACTGGATGGGAAACAGAAAATTCACCCCTGGGATTCCACCTGCTTCCCTGCTGGACAGGGGCTTTGGGTGTTGACTTGTCTAAACATGGGCTAAACTCTTGACTAGGCTTATAAGGCCCTCAGGGCCATTAGCCTAGTAACTTCCTATGATCCTATGAAGGAACCTAGAGACTCACAAACTGAATTAACTGAGCTATAGACCAATCTAGATAGGATTAATTATCAACTAATAGCTTGCTATAGAACACCTTCCTTGCCCCCTGATGAGCATGTAAGATTTCTCAGTGTTCTTAATGATCTCTCTCAGTGCAAACTCCCTTATTTTGAGTTGCAACTCCCCTTCAGTAAGGAGGAAACCTTTATCTTTAATGTATATGACTCAAAATTCCTAGACTTAACAAAAATTCCCACAAGAAGTGGATAAACAAACTAACTGGAGGACAAACATTCTTAACCTGATTCTTATATGGTCACATCTTACACTTTTCCCCTGGTGTCTCTTTCCCCAGTGAATTTTGACCATAAACTTGTGACCTTCTCCTTCAAACTCCCATATTGAGTTGATTAACCTTTTTGAGTCATATTTTGCTCATAACTTTATTATAGCTGATGTGATACCCCAACACTGTCCCACTCATCAAGGAGCCTCAATTCTCACCACTGGCAACAGTGGGGAATGTACACGCTGGGAGGATGACACACACACACACACACACACACAGTAAAGTGCAATTTCCCTTAAGAGCACACAGAGATCACAGTCAGTCCGGGACTGGTTTCTCACTCTTTCTCCAGATCCCCAATAAGACTCCCCACTGGCACAGCTATAGGGGTGAGATGTCAGCTGAGTGGCCAAACCAAGACCTCCAGTACCTTCTCTGTCCAACCAGTGCTTCGTATCCCGGGCCAAGTAGCTGACACACACACACTTTGAGATTTGATTTATATACAAACACACACTCCTGGGAAAGGCTGGTACAGGTTTACTAGCTATGTCCCCTTATGCCCAGATTATAAGTTAGTTCCAGCTGCCACCGGCCACTCTATCAGCTACTTTAAGGGCCTTAAATGGTGTCCAATCCTACTGTGTAATGTTACTATTAATCCATGTGGCAGTTTGACCAAGAGACAAGGCTATTAGGAGTAGCCTGTACAGTGTCAGAAAACAGATATGCAAGTACGCTAAGAGCTTAAATATTTCTAAACAGACCAGCCACAATTGAAAAGGTTTAAATATATTTAATAATAAATAATAAAAGAATAAGACAATATTAAATAAGTTACATCAGAGTTCAAAACAACAAGAAATATTTAAAACAACATTGCAGGACAGTCTCAAATAAATAAGAAAACATCTAAGCTATACCTTACTATATTCCTATCTGAATCTTAATGTGTTACTATGCCCTAAAAAACTTACTTACAGAGCAACAAGCAGGCAGAAGTGGCGAGTGGATGTTTTTGTTAGGTCAAAGACAAAATACAAAAATGCCCCCCCCCCCCTGAGAGTTCTTAAATTAATATCAAATATTACTGCTGGGATAGCTTGGATGACATCACTTTTGTCACCTGATATTAGTTCCTAAGCTAAGCCCCCATCATTATCAGAAAGTACCAACATTTTAGCATCTCCCTGTGAAAAATAAATATCTCTCAGAGCTTTGCAACTGCTGGAAGACATAAAACACTTATAAAACAATGCAGAAGGCACTCTAGTTCTAGACATCCTGTCTGCTTTGAAACTTTTATAGCACAATCATAAAACAATTTAATTTCAACTATTTTCTTGAAGTTTTGCAAGTTAACCCTCTATGTTCTAGTTCTCACTGTTAAAACATATACATTTACACATGTACAATAGTTTATATACATTTCTGCTCTAATCTAGAAGGGCACTCTATGGTCACACATCCAGACTCGGCAATGTAGAAACCCTGTTCAACACACTTCTGTACCAGCAGTTTAATATACACATAACATACAGTTCTAATGCATATGGAAGTCAAGCATATGAATCATGTTGATATTCACAAAATAACATATGATTATTTACAAAATTCCAGATAGTTCATGTCACCTGTCACACTGTCAGTCCAGCTATCTAAATATTAATTGGATGAACATCCAATAAGAAAAATGATACTGTTTTAGACTGTCTAGAATACTTTAATATGACTAAATGTATTAATTTTCCCACAGGCACAATCACATTTTGGACTTCTTAGTAACTAATACAACATCTCATGTAAATGAAGTCCAAGTAGGTCCTCTCGAGTAATTCAGACCATTGCTGTATCACTTTAAGTATTTTATTACATCATAAACAATTACCTAGTTCCCTGATATGGACCTTAAATGTGAAACAGCAAAATATAATTCAATGAATTGGTATGAACAGGCTAACTAAAAACTGATGGTGGATACATTTAGAGACTGTGTTAAGTGAGACCATGGAAAAGGCTTCTCAAAATAAGATTTACAAAAAGTACAGTTTTGTACCTACCATAAATGTAGATGTTCGAAGATCCACATTGCTGCAGTCCTTACACTTGGGTAGTCCGCTGTCCTCGGTCGGCCCGAATATCAAAGTATAAGGCTGACGTCGGTCAAGTCGCATTAGACTGACATCAGGACGTCAGGGTACAAATGCGCATGACCGACGTCATATCCTCAGTCTCTTCTTGCCCCAGATGTCAGAAGACCCCAAAAAGAAAGGTCAAAACCAAAAGACAGCAACCAACCAATCCACCACCCTTGCACTAATAATATGTACAATATATACAATAAACACAATATTTACAACCCAACCCACACAACCGCCTCTAACTACAGAGGGAAGGAGAGGAGTAAATTGGACTGCAGCAATGTGGATCTTCGAACATCTACATTTATGGTAGGTACAAAACTGTACTATGTTCTTCATCTCACATTGCTGCAGTCCTTACACTTGGGTAGAATCCCAAAGCAGAGGTAAGGGAGGATGGCAAAACTATAAAGCAGCAGGAGCTGCCAAAATGCCCTGTAAAATAGCAGTGGCAAAACCAGCCCTAGATTTAGAGTAAAGTGGAAGGTGATAATGCTTAGAGAAAGTATGCACTGAACTCCAAGTAGCTGCCTCCAAAATATCTTCAGTTGCCACCCCCCTTAGAAAAGCTGTCGAAGTGGCAGTAGCCCTAGTGGAATGAGGCCTAATCCCAGCTGGAATCTCCTTACCATGATGGGAATAACAGAAAACAATGCAAAACCCAATCCACTTAGAAATAGTTTGTTTTGACACAGGCTTGCCCTGAGAACTCAAAGCAAAAGAAACAAATAACTGCTGAGACTGCCTGAACCCTTTAGTTCTGCTCAAATAATATTGCAACTGCCTGTGTACATCTAAAGTGTGCAAAATCTTTTCCCCTTTATTTTGGGGATTTGCATAAAAAGTAGGCAAATGAATAGTTTGGTTTAAAGCCACACTAGAAACCACTTTAGGCATAAAGGAAGGATTAGAAAGATACCCTATCCTTATGGAAAATTAAGAAAGGCTCCACTGCCATAAGGGCCTGTAATTCAGAAACCCTTCTTGCAGAGGTAATGGCCAACAAAAAAGCAGTCTTCCATGATAAATATTTCAACTCGGCAGTAGCTGCAGGCTCAAAAGGTTGTAGAGTGAGTTTCTCCAACACAAAATTGAGATCCCAAGCAGGAGTAGGAGCTTCTTATATTCTTTGCCCCTCTAAGAAATTGCTTGAACAAAGGATGAGAAAACAATGGTGGGTCATAGTCATAGTGAGCAGAAATTGCTGCAGCCTGAACCTTAATAGAAGAGAAGGACAAACCTTTGTCCAGTAACTCAGTAAGATATTGAAGAGCCACACAAATTAGGCTCAGAAACATCAAATTCATTTGCTGCACTCCAAAATAAAAATCTCTTCCATTTATCTGCGTACACTTTCCTTGTACTAGGCCTTCTGGCTTCCAAAATAACATTCAAAACTCGCTGTGGAAGTTGAGACCCTCCAGGGTTCAAAACAGAATATGCCAGGCTGTTAGGTGAAGAGAGTGAAGTTTGATATTGAGTAAATGACTGTTCTCCTGAGACAGCAGGTGTGGAATCGAAGGCAAAGGCCATGGAGGCTCCAGACTCCTCAGTAAAGGGTACCAGTGCTGTCGAGGCCAATCTGGAGCTATTAAAATCATCCTTGGCTTGTCCTGTCTGACCTTTAGGAGTACCTTTGGGAGGAGAGGCAGAGGTGGAAAGGCATACACATGAAGATTGCTCCAATTGAAAGAAAGAGCATCCACTTTCCAGGCTGTGGGATGAAACCTTTTTGTGCAAAACTTTGGCAGCTGGTAGTTTAGTGGAGAAGCAAACAGATCTATGTCTGGAGTTCCCCATGACACTGTCAATTTCTGAAATACATGAGGATCCAATTTCCACTCGTGGGGATCCATTATTCTGCTCAACACATCTGCTAAGGAGTTCTGTGCTCGGCAGAAACCTTGCCTGAAGATTTAGCTGTAAACTGAGAGCAGTCTCCCACAAAATCATTGCTTGCCTGCATAGAGGATAAGAATGTGTTCCCCCTTGCTTGTTGATGTACCACATGACAGTTGTGTTGTCTGTTAGAATCAACACCTGCCCTGGAAGAAGTAAATCCTTGAAAGCTATTAATGCAAATTGGACTGCTAACATCTCCTTCAGGTTGATATGTAGATGTTGTAGTCTGGCAGGCCAAGTGTCTTGTATCCACTTTCCATTTAGATGAGCTCCCCAAGCTTTGTCTGAGGCATCTGTCGTTAGAATCTGACTCGCCTCTGGCCGGGTCACAGAGAGTCCCTTGTTTAGGTGACATTCCTGAGCCCACCACAAAAATTCCTTTTGAATGCAAGGTATTATCTGAATGACAGTGTCCATATCCTGGCAGTGCTGTGTCCATACATTTTGAGATACCATTGTAACTTCCTCATATGCAGTTTGGCATTGGGAAGCACCAGAATACAAGATGCCATGAACCCCAAGGCTTGAAGGACTGTCCTTGCAGTCAGCCTGGACTGATGAGACAATTGATGGAAGTAAAGTGAAAGATTCTTTTGTTTGTCCGGGGTCAAAAGGCCAACTGGGATGCTGTATTCAGTCTTACACCCAGAAAGCACATGTCCTGAGAGGGTACTAGACTGGACTTTATTTTGTTCACAGAATACCCCAGGCATCTTAGCACTGCTATCACATATTGCAAATGATGAAGAAGTTCGTCCCTTCCTTGAGCCAGAATCAGGCAATCGTCCAAATAAGGATAAATCTGTATTCCTTTTAGCCTGAAGAAAGCTATCACTGGAGCCAGAACTTTTGTGAACACTCTGGGCAGTAGATAAGCCAAAGGGCAATGCAGAGAACTGATAATGAGAAGTCCCAGCGCAGATACTTCCTGCAACTTAGTCTGATAGGAACATGAAGGTAAGCCTCCTTGAGATCCAGAGTTACCATCCAGTGATCTTTGCCCAGCAGAGGTAAAAGCTGTTGTAACGTCAACATTTTGAACTTGGGAATGTCCAGATAAGTGTTGAGGATAGATAAATCCAAAATTGGTCTCCACGTGTTCCCTTTCTTTGGTACTAGGAACAGGCGAGAATAAAATCCTAGGCCCACTTCTGGCAGAGGGACCGCTGTATGGCCCCTATTTGAAGTAGCAGAGAAATTTGTTTGTGAGCCTCTATTCTTTGTTGAGGAGGAACGTCTGGCATGCCTTTGAAAGGAGGCAAGGTATGGAAGTAAAACTTGTAACCTTGGTGTATGATATCCAATACCCATCTGTCTTGGGTAATTAAACTCCAATTTTCCTTGAAAAGTGCCAACCTTCCTCCCAAAGGAGCTGCCAGACGAGAAGGTTCTGGCAGCTGAAATCATTGGGCCTGTTTCACCGAAGACTGTGCAGGTGAACCCCCTGTTCTAGGCCTGAAAGAGCCCTGAGCTCTGCCCCTACCACGTCTAGATCTACCCCTAGACTGGGAATCATAAGAAGGATACATCCACCCCTTGGTAGGCCAATTCCTACTAAACGGAGGCTGAACCTGCAAAATCTTTCACAGTCTGCATAGACTTAGCCTTGTCTTCCATTTTCTTTAAGACTGCCTCCACAGGTGAACCAAACAACACATCAGACTGTAAAGGAGCATCTAAAATCCTTGTCTTAACATGGTCAGATAAATTCTGATCCCTCAGCCAGGCGTGCCTGCGAAGAACTGACCCAGTAGCAGCCACCGAGGCCTGTACAGCATCAAAACCACATTGCAAAGAATGCTTACCCACCTGTTCAGAAACATGTACCAAATCCTGTAATTCCTTACACACAATACCTTCTGCCAGAGCATCTACCTTAGACTTCAATTGAGAAAGTAGATAGTTTTGGTATTTCAACATGTGAAACTGGCAATTCAAAGCCCTCATAGCTAAGGTGGAAGAAGTATAGACTTTCTTTCCCCATCTATCCAAAGCCCTGGCCTCTTTATCTGGAGGAACCGGATTTTTTACAACAGAAGCCTTGACACCCTTAGGCCCTTGACTAACAGTTTCTGGGTCCGCCCTAGGACTCTTAAAAGATATTTATGAGCTTCAGGCACCCTGTAATACCTATCCGGTTTAACAGGAGCAGGAGGCAAAGAATCAGGATTAAGAGAAGCCTCTGCAAACACATCTTCCACAACATCCAGAACAGGAGGTATAGCCAAAGGCCTATGCTGGGGTAAAACAAAAATTCCTAAGCCTTTTCCTGGAATCAGAGAAGTCCTGACCTTCCCACTTAAAATGTTCCCTCATGGAATGAAGAGTCTCTGAAAAGAAAAATCCTCTGGAGGAGAAGCGGAAGGAGTAGAATCATCCATATCAGAATCAGAATAAGGAGAATACTCCTGCAGACTCTGAAACATCCAAGCCTGCTCAAAACTCCCCAACTCTGGTTCCACCCTAGGCCTCTTATCAGGAGGGGCAAAGAACCTCTAATTAAAGTAATTAAATCTTCTGCCATTTTAAGCATGTGCTTCTTGGGCACAGATCCTGATGAACTAGGAGTGACACTAACAGAAGCTAAACCTGGCCTGCCTCTGGGAGAAGCCTTGGAAACAGAAGGAGAGGGCCTAACCACCCTAGGAAGGGAGGTACAGTAACCTGAGAAGCCTTCAGCCTGACCTGCCTCCTGAGAGGCCACATCCTGCAACAACAAAGTCTCCCCTGGGACTCCAGAGAAACCTCCACCGAAGAACCCCGGTCCGGGGCTGGACGACTCTTCTTGCCTGGGCTTAGCTTAGCTTGTGCTTTTTCTGCTCCGAGAAGCGGGCGCGGGAGCATCCGAGCGCGACAATATGTGCACCGCTTTCCGAAGACTAACCTGGCACAATCTAACCTAATATAATAGTGCTTATTGAACCCAGCAAAAGCGACAGCGACACCAACGCCGTGGCTCAGGCCCCAAACAAGGAATACACAAAGTATGATAATCTCTATGCGGTATCTGTTTCCCAAGAAATACAGTTATTCACTTTTTCTGACATCCGGTAAACCACTGAGGCAAGAAAACGAAACTGACCGGTAACTCAAGAATCACGAATCGGCAGAACGCAACGCTGCTTCTGCATCGGACCAGCCACGCTGCTGGAGGACTGAACTATCCGGGTCGCCGATTTGTTGCAGATTTGCCACCGATGTGTCAGTCTAATGCGATTTCTTGACCCACGCCACAGCCTTATACTGCAATGTGAGATGAAGAACATCTAGTAAATTGCCATATTGGTGAAATTCTGATTTGTGTAACATTATATGAAGGACAAAATTATTTCAAAAGTCTAGGGTTAACTCGTGCAGAAATTAAATCAAAACTGAATCAGATAAAAAAATATTCAAGACTGAGCTGAAAAATAAACTGAAATATGAAATGGAAGTATCAGGTTTCTTTTCTAATGAACACTTTTATAAAGACAAACATATTCTCATCTGATACATTTTCAATATTATCTATACTTATTAATGGAAATTTGAAACTGAACTTAAAATAATAGGTGAAGAGTTTAATTTTTCTCAAGTTCATCACAAACACTGACCATCATAACTAATTTGGATTTGAATTTGGTCCATTTATTACTCCTGGCTTAATGTTAGATGTGAACCAACAAAATAAGCACCTGGGCGAAATGTACTCCAGAAATAAGTAAAAAAGAAAATAGTTCACCAATAGAACAAAAAATTTTGTCAGCAATTAATTGAGAAGTTTAGCGCTTTCGTCAATCCACAGTTGACTTCCTCAGAACAATGAATCACACAAAATACCAGTATAAATAGATAGCCCGTATAGATAATGGATTAAAATCTATCCAATAGCATATAAAATTATATGAATATTAAACAGCACATGAATATTAAACATTCAATCATAAAATAAACAAGTTTAAAACCAAACATCATTAAATCAGATGTAAATCACAAAATTCATAGTGGGGACCAAACTGTTTCTTTTTCCTTTAAAATGGGCATAATACTTAAATGGTCATTCAAACCCGGGAGGTGTGGGCTGCTAGCCTCAGCTGCCATAACAGTTCTTTCTTGCACAAAATATTTTGCCAATCACCCCCTCTTAAGGTCTGTGTCTACCATATCCAAGATAACAAATTTGTAATCCATAAACCCTGCACAATTCAAACTGTGCCTAAACAAGGCATTAGTTTCTTTTTTGTTTTTAACATCATAGAGAGGTTCATAAATTCTTGTTTTAAACAATTTCTCCGTTTTCCCAACATAGAACAAAGTGCAGAAATTGCATTTAGCAAAAGACACTAATTTACTTGAAAGACAATTACCTTTCCTAAAGTAGAGGGTATAAGTACTGGTGTTAACCAAGGTGATGGATTTTGTTACCAAGATATATTGGCAATAGGGGCATCTTCCCACAAGGTCTAGTTCCACTCATTCTATCCTTGTCGTCAATTTTGGCATTTTTCCTCTCCAAAATAGTCTTCAAATTGGAACCGATCTTGGTGGAAAACGTTGGTTGGGTGCCTACAATATCATATATTTCACAGTTAGTTCTAAAGATACTCCAGTTTTTATTAAGAATGTCTTTGATTCCCTTGTAATGGGGGCTATACTGAACAACATAGGCTTGCTGAAAATCAATATTAGCCCCAGTATCCACCTGTTTCCCTATGTCCAAACATGTATTAAGCCCCCTCCCTAAAAGTGGTGGATATTTTTTACCCCACTCTTCCAGAACATCATGATGAATGGGATCAATAAATTCAATGGGGTAACCCCTATCCAAAAACATCTCCTTAAGAAATCCAAACTTCTTAACTGCATCCTTGATGGAGGTCATTCTAGCTATTCTAATAGCCTGACCCTTAATAATCCCTTTCTTCTGAAATGTAAAGTGATGGCTGTTGAGTGTAAATGGCCATTACAAAAAGTTTTTTTTCCGGTAAACCTTGGATATAAAACACTCCTTTCCTTTTATTATCTTGGTGTCCAAATAACTAATTTTTTCTGAATGACAGACATAGGTAAATTTCAAAAACTAGTCGTGTGATTTAGATATTGAATAAAGACAGGTATTGTTTCCTTGGAACCTTTCCAGAGGATAAAGATAGCATCCAAAAATCTATTGTAAGTAATGATGTCTGAAAAATATTCACTCTTAAATACATGCTCGAGTTCCCATCCCAATAAGACCAAGTTAGTGTATACAGAGGCACAAGCGGCCCCCATGGCCACTCCTTTGGTCAGTTGAAAATACTACCCCTCAAAAAATATATAGTTGTTCTCCAAAGTAAGTGCCATAATCACTCGCATATCAATTTGACCTCATCTGAGGGGAGTAGGGATCAAGTAAAAAGTACCTCTTCAAAGATCTCTAGGCCCTCCTTCTTGGGAATACAGGTAAAAAAGATCCTGTACATCTATGATAAAAAAAAAGCAGGTCCGAAGACCAAAGGCCAGTTTTAATCTTCCCCAAAAAGTCCCAAGAATCTTTCACTAAATGTGGCACTCCTTCTACCATATGGTTGATCTTTTTGGCAATGTATACTGCTAAATTGTGCGTCTTGGACTCTCCAGCTGCTACAATAGGCCTAAAAGGTGGGGTGACTATGTTCTTGTGCACCTTGGGTATACCAAACATCACAGGTATTTTGGGATGGGAATTCGAAAGAAAATTATGCACGTCTTTGGTAATTCTTTGTGAATTGTTGGATATGGAAGAACATATTTTAACTTTGAAAGATCTGTTGGTGAGGAAATCTTTGAACCACATGGTGGATTCTGCACTCAACGCAATTTATTGTAGGTATGTCAGCAATATGCAAATGCTCAAGTTAGGTCAATGAAGACTAACCTAGTGAGGTTACCTTTACCCAAGTTGATGAGTATGTAATCTGTGATGGTCAACAGAGCATATGGTATTTCTACCTTTCCAGAATCTATGCTGTGAGTGAGTAAGTGGTGTTCATGCTGACAGGAGGCAAGTTTACTGCAAATTGTTTAAAACATTTTGCCCATGGTAGAAAACATATAGATGGTGCAGAACTAAGTAGCTGAGGAGGATTTGAGGTTTTGGGGAATAAGTGTGATGAAGGTGAAGTAGATGAACTATGATAAAAGGTTTTGAGGCCCAGTGCAGGAGTATGTTTGAATGTATTCAATTAAGGGAAGAATTTGCATGCTTCTAATTTTGCAGCAGTAAAACAGGGGGAAGGATTCAGGTAACTGGTGTGATCCTTGGCAGGTGATGATATGTGAAGGTGGCTTGGAAGATTGTCGAATTCTTTGAGGTGATTAGTAGGAGAGAGAGAGAGAGAATACCACAGGTGCAAGCAATGAAGCCAGATAAGGATTGCTTACCTGCATTTCTTCCTGAGATGTTATTCACTTCCTGCCAGAATTATTTGGATGAATGCTTAAGTGACAGTTGTTTTGATTTTATGTAGTTTTATGCCTCCCTGTCATTTGCTTAGTATTATTTTACAATTTGGTATAGTGTGACCTAGCTTGGGGAGGGGGATTTTTATTCCTGCCTACATAGGCTTCAACATGGTATGGCATTATAGTTTTAGCTTTTTTGTTGGACAATCAGTTTTACTGTGTTTGAAGTACTATTGATTAAAGAGAAGTATGTATTCTGAAGGCCAAGCACTATTTTTGTGAGAAATATAAGGGGCAGAGGTCACTAAAGGTCGATAAGTGATTGGTGCCAGATGTGATGTTATGAAGGTGGAATGCAATAAAATAGTCAAGAAGAAAATAGTGATTGGTTTTAAAATTAGGTTTTGTAGGCTCAGTTACTATTTAGAGGATTTGGAGTCCCATTAAGAGTTCTGGGACACCAAGATGTAGAGGTCCTAAAATATCAAATTTGAAGTCCCCAAGAATAAGAATACATTTCTTGGGAGGAATAGCACTGAATTTTGCAAGTGATGGGAAGGTGTAAAAAGGAGACTGCTGTGAAAAGATGGTTTAACCAGGGATGTCCCTGATTTTAACTCAAATTTTAGCTCTGTCCCTCAATCCCTCCTAACACTAGTGCCTTTTGGAGGTAAAGCTCTTACTGAGGATTTTAATGATGAGACAGTGGAGACTGTGGTCATTGGAAGGACCATATGACTACCTCCAGGGCAAAGATCAGGTCAAACATCAATGTGAGAGTTGTAACTTGGGGAGAAATTATTTAACTTGTGGCGATCTTCTTTGAGCCATAATGCTGTGATGTCAAGCATTATCAGGGTTGACTGTGAAATAAAGGAGCCAATTTTGCCAAGTGCTTTTAGCATTTAGTAGAGAACAGGAAACTGAGTTTGGATTACTAGTGGTAGAATGAATTACTGTATATTATTACCAAGTGGAGATATGAGGCGAAGTGGTCAGTGGGTAATAGCAGAAGTGTGGTAAATAGAATTAGTTGCAAACTGGGAGTCTAAGTCAAGACTAGGTGGTAGGTGTAAAGCAATGGAAGTATGGAGAATTTGAAAATGGAATGGATTTATTTAGATAAGTGTGTAGTCGACTGTATGCAAGTTTTTGATACAGAAAAAACTCAGAATAATATACAGAGGAAGCTCAGGAACAGATATTAGAGAGTAGGGATTTCGTATTTTACAGAAGAATTTGGATGCCGCACTGCAAATTTAGTGATTGCAACTGGATGGTTGTTTGAAATTATTACTTTAAGTTGGGTGTGCTTTCTTCAGATTAGGTATTGAACAGACTGATTATGTTGGATAATTGGGGGGGCTGGGGAATTGGAGATTAGGGGCTGTTACTTTGTGCACATGCAAATCATGAGCCAGAAGCAAGTGGCAATCTGTGTGTTTTAGAGGCAGAAGAATCTAACCATAGACAGAGCTATCCTGCCTCATCAGGTAACTCGAGTTAGTGAAAATACAAAAAACAAAAAAAGGCAAAGCAGATGATGATGCAGGAAAAAAGCTGTTCAATGTTTTTGTTATAACATGCACACACCAAATATTTTCAAACATATTAAACATTTTAAATACTTTTAATATTTGTTAAATTATTTTAACCATTTAAATAAGCTTATTTTAATTTACCAAGTTCACTTCTAGATTGAGGCCCTTAGGATATAATGTCCTATAATTTAAAATTGTTGTTTTTTCATTTACTCTTTGTTAGAGTTGTTTTTTTGCTATAACTCACAAGTTGGACCTGGACAGGTGTTTGCTTGTAAGTTAGTTTTTTTTTTTAACTTCTTAAGACACAAGATATTTGTGACATGCCTTAGAAGCACGGATTATTCAAAGTTAAGGAGTGGGTATAAAGGGGAATTAACAGTTCACTGGCATTCACCTCATTACCAAATATCAGGACAAAATATTTGGTGAAAATTCACTTAATTATTAGTTTTGTAATTTCATATAAATAGTACAATGACAGGGTGTGCTTGATACACTTGACTTCACTGCAATATATTGTGGATTATCAACTTAAGTAAACAACCTCTCGCCCCTCATCATACTTTATAAAGAGAGCACCACTACAAAATGAAATGCAGACACTGATCTATGTATTTAAGTGGATAGCTTCCTTTGTTTTAATCATCTTCTGTCAATTGTTGTCATGAAATGCTTTATCTAGTCCAGCTAATTGACAATGTCATATCATCAGTGTCTAGAGAGGTAATCAGTCCTCTGTACTAAGAAATTCAAGAGATTGCCTCTCTTTTTTTTGGTGGGGGGAATGTATGTCCAAGTCCACATTCCCACACAGCAACCTGGATAAAGGCTGGTGAAGCATCCAAGGGTACTGGCTTTGAGGAGGGCAGGGTAGCCATGTGAGTTATGCCATTCACAGAAGCAGGTGATAATGCCAAAACCAAACATGCCAATTAAACATTGATTAGATAGGACATGGAATGAGAGCTAGGATGCATTAATAAGAAAACTCATCCAGCCCTGATGGCTGACCCTTCCCCTCTAGTGATGGTGGCTGACTGGCTGGGAGGGGATAATGTCTGGCAGGCAGTGGGGGCAAAGTTAACAAAAAAGTGTCTCATTCTGGACATCGAAAAAGGCAGTTCACATGCCTTATTCTGGTGGTGTAACGAAAGACTTGAACCAGAATAATGTCCGTTAAAGAATTAGACTGCACCTGTAATAGTTTACAGCAAAAAAAAAAATGTTCCTTGTGCAATAATGAGTTAAAGCACACTTTTTTTTCATTTCCATATCTTCTCTTACACAGAAAAGGCATCAGTTTGCAATGAAGAATCGAGTTGCCTTCATTGCATTGTGTTAATAATGTCATGTGAGGAGTGTTACCACAGTAAGCACGTAACATTCTCATTCTCGCAACTGACAGCTGTACAGCACTTCACAACATTTTGAAGACACCTCAGGGATTCTGACCAAATGTTTTTCCCCACCTACCATCGTCCCCTTCATTTTATGGAGCCAGCTTACCAATGCTGGCCTCTGTTGCTAAAGCGCAAGAGGACACAATACACAATCTATGTCACCGTTTCCCTGGTAACTGCATCATTATGCTTCATTACCAGTCTGACTCACTGATCCTACGGGATGATGATGATGTTACGATACCACACATCTCAGGGAACAACACATTAGGGGTGTCAGGCAAGTCTGGTCCAGCACATGAAGTTTCCTACTACTAGTCCAAGATTGTACACCACCATTAATGCGGTGTGATTTAGTAGTTCCCAAATAAGTGTTCTTCTCCTTCCATTTTATCAATCTCCAGAACTAACATGGTGGATACACAACAGTTGTCCCACAATGTGAACAGCAGTTCTATGGTTTGTAAGTCTGCACTAACCTTGCAGGCTTCTGGGTTTCCACAACCATTTCTGAACTTTAGTCACCAGTGTTATATAATTATTCACTCACCTTTTGCTAAATAACAGCTAAAAATGTTTTATTACTTTTCTGTATATTCATTATATTGTTGTTTATACCAATACTGACTCTGCTTAGAATGCTTATCACAAACTATTTCTGTGTTTCACATTTCAGTTTTATTCTGGTGAACACTTTCCTATGTAAAACAACCACCTTTAACCATGAGCAGAAAATGAAAAAATCAATCTGCATCTTATGAATGTAAACAATGGAAGCAGAAACACCATGACATCTATAAGATACAGCTTAGAACTGCAATAGATCTTTCTGCTCAGCATACAAAAGATCGGATATCAGCAAATGCCACTAACAGCAACTGTTCCAGCATATCAAATCCTATGCCAGATTCAAAGTTTGAAGATTTATATTAAATTAGTAGTGTGGAAAGCTATAACAGAGAAAGAATCCATTAATGTGAGATAATAGTTCAGATGATGATCCCAGAAATTAAGAGTTAATTTGGAAGATTTATAAAGAGACATACCTCAGAGTAAAAGTCTGGACAAAGCTAAAATGATGGGGGGACAAATAGGTACATATTTTAAATATTGCTCTTACAAACTTAGAAATTTGATAGAATAGGTTTTGCATTATGCATTTTCTGAAGGATGTGGAGTCTTAAACTCAAATATTTATTATTTAATGACTTGGTATGGATGAGGCAGTGCAGATGATTGTGGAATCATCTGCATATTGAATAATATTAGCTTGAGGGATGGCGTGATAAAAGTCATTAATGAAAATATTGAAGAGAAGGGGGCCCAGGATGGAGCCTTGTGGGACACCTTTAGGGGTATTTAGAAAGGAAGAAGTGGCTTTTTTTCCATTTGACTGCTTGTTGTCTGCTGGAGAGATAGCTGTTAAACCAGTGGAGTGAAGTGAGAGAAAGGTTTAGATTAGATAGTTTAGTGAGAAGTAGGTTGTGGGATATAGTATCAAAGGCCTTGGAAAGATCAAGAAGTGTGGTAGATACAATGAGTCCAGAATCCCTAGCTTTGTTAACAGTTTCAAGGAAAGATAGAAGGGCTGTCATAGTACTATGGTGGGGTCTGAATCCATGTTGGGTGTGGGTTATTTGATTGTTGTCCAAGAGGTGGGGAAGGAGTTGAAGGTGGATGCATTTCTCCAAGACTTTAGAAATAGGAGAGAGGATAGCTATAGGACAAAATTGAGATGTCAGTATTATTTCCACCTTTGTGTAGCGGAATAATATAGGCTTTCTTCCAGGATTCGGGAACAAGACCTTCTTGGATAGAACGATTGATGAGGATGCTGATAGGGAGGGCAATGGCATCAGCAGCAATACTGAGATAGTATGAGGGAATGTTGTCAGGGCATTGGTGCCTGGTTTTAATTTCTGTAGGAGTTTTCTTATGGTAGAAGTAGGAGTAGGTTTAATTGAGAAAGGGTGTGATTGAGGTGGGGATGATTGGGACAAAGGAGTAGGAGGAGGAGATTGAGGTGAGGGTGAATGAGACAAAGGAGTAGGAGGGGGATGTAGGTTGGCAGAAGAGGAGGTATTAGGTGAATTGTTGTGTGTAAAAGAGGAAGTAAGTTTAGAAATAGAGTCTATAAAAAACAATTGAATTGGGTAGCAAGATCTATGTCTTGTGAGTCTGGGCTGGGGTTTGGGTTTTCTATAGTACCAGGTTTCAAGAGTGAATTTATACTTGTCCAGAATTTTCGTGGGTTAGTTTTATGATTGTTTTGAAGGTGGATAAAGTAATGTTGCCGGTCTGTTGAGATAAGTTTTTTCACTGAGTTACGTAAAGTTTTGTATTGATTAAGGTTTGAAGTAGATTTGTTTTTCTTGTATTGTGTCCATGTTTTGTCTCTGAGTCGCATGGAAGTAATTGTATTTTTTGTTAACCAGGGGGCTGCTTTCCTTTTTATTCTTTTGGTTATTAGGGGAGCATGATTATTTAGGATGTTAAGGAAGGTAGTGTTAAAGTGGGATACAGCATTTTCGAGTGGTAGGGTTTTTAAGGGACTCCAATTAATAGATTTAAGGTTACTGGAAAAAGCTTCAGGGTTGAAATTTTTATGGAATCTGGTAGTTATGTAGTTGTGAGTAACTTGTAAGGGAGTTGGAAGGCGTGTAGTGAAGATGGGAAGATGATCACTGAGGGGGTCAGGAAGGGTTCCACTGTCAGTGTAGTTATGGGGATGGGAGACTAGAATCCAGTCTAAGATGTTGCCCCTTGAGAAGTCTTTGGATGGCCTAGTTATTGTGTTGATTAATTGAGAGTATTTGAAAAGGTTGATGTTGAGGGGGTGTGTAGGTGACTGTATGGAGGACCAATTAATGTTGGTATCTCCCATGATTATTGTTTCATTGTTAATGTTACTTGAAAGCCAGGAGAGGATGTTTTCAAGTATTGGGATATTATCTCCAGGGGGAATGTAGAGTGAGGCTATAGCAATGGATTTGTGTGTATTTAGTCGGAGATGGGCTAGCAGTAGTTCTGCATTAGAAAACTGGGGAATGGTTTTGTTGTAAGGTGTTAGGCATAGGGAGGATGGATAGAGTAGAGCTACTCCACCACCCTTTTTATAGGGTCTGTCTAATCTAATGATTGAGTAGTTTGGTCGTAATATCTCGGCATCCTTAATGTGGGGTTTTAGCCAGGTTTCAGAAATGGCTAAGATGTCAGGTTTGTTATGGAATATCCATGCATGAAGGTTAGGGATTTTGTTTGCTATGCTTTGTGCATTTAGAGAAGTGAATAGGATGGATTTAGGATTTGAGGGGTGGTTTGGACCTGGGTTAGGGTGTATATCGCCAGATAAAAGTATTGAAGTTAAACATTTGGTTAGTAAGAGGAGGTATTTGGGTTGCTTAGTTTGAATAGAGTGGATGGTAGGATTAGAAGGATATGAAGAATAGTGAGGGTGTTATCACTTTATGAGGAAGGATAATTTTATAGTGGAAACATAGGTTGTTGCAGAGAGGGTAGAGGGTAGGAGAGATGTGGTAATTGTAGTGAGGTTCTGTTGTATGGAGATGAAAGGTGGTATGTAAGTGGGTAGAATGGTTGATGAGAGAGGGTTGTGTAAGATAGTAACAATAAGTGAGGCTGAGAAGGAGTAGCAGTTGAATAGGGTAGGATGAATAAATGAGAGACATGTTGTGTTGTTGAGTTCTAAAATTATAATGGGGAGGATGAGGGGAAGTTGTCATGAAAGTATAGAGAGGGGTGGGGTGAGAGGGGTGGGGTGGGAGGGGACAGAACAAGGAAGGGGAGGAGTTTGCTAGTGTGGGAGGAAGTAGGTGTGGTTTTCAGGCTATAAAGCTAGACGTAGTGGGGGTGGGTGGGAATTGGGGGTAGGGTAGGGGAGCGGAGTGAGCCCGCAGGGCGAACGGAGCGGGAAGAGACAAAGGAGTAAAAGGAGACAATCAGTAAAGAGAGAGCTAATCAACAGGTAAGTCTGATGGTGTGAGTAAGGTTGATCCAAAGGTGTGGAGGAAGAGAGGCAGGATGCAAGGGTAGAGGACACTGAAGGCAGGCTTTCTTGGGGAGAGAATAAGAGGTGTTAAGGGTATCAGTGGACTAAGAGCAGCGTGACTAGGGGTCTGGTGACAGAAAGCATACAGAAAAGATGTGAGGAATACAGGGCAGAAGTTAGTAAGTGTGAATGGTTACAAGAGGGGTAGACAATTATAATTCAGAATCTATCTTAACAGAAAGTTAGTTAACAAGGCCATGTGGTGGCCAGTTATAGTATATCAATGGACTTGTCTAGGAGGGTATAGAGGACACAAGCACAAAAGAGAAGGAATAGGTAAAGTAAGGGGGTTAGAATAGTAGGGGAAAGAGGGTTGAGTCGGTAAAGGGAGGGTAGGCTGCTGGCTAGCCTGCCTGAATAGTATGCTAGAATTACTAAACATACAATCCTGGTTAGAAGCAGTTTCTCAATATGTAACCCTTCGAGTAGCTGTCAATACATACTGTTCAATGTCTTTAACAGAGGACAAAGTTTTCAGGAGATGCTAGATGGTTTCACTTAGTAGCCCTAATGTTCAGAGACCTCCTGAACGGGACAATGCAGGTAGCTGTTGCAGGGACAACTGGAGCAAAATGCTGGCGATATAAGGAGAGAGAAAGAGAGAATAGGAGACTTAGAAATTCAATAATGAGTGTACAGAAAGAGGTGTTAAAAACACAGTTTAACGTCAAGAACACCTTAAGAAACTGTACTTCATGATTATAACAGACTACTATAGATCAGTCAACAACAGGAGAAAATATATGTTGCAAGCACACTTAGCAAGTCAAGCTCAGCATTAAACACTTTAAGCAACAGCAATATATGGTTCTAACAAAGTAATATAAAGCACTCTACAACAGGAGATAAATGTCTAAACAAGCATAATTAACAGTCTACACCCAACAGTTTCCTTTGCTATAACTCACTAGTTGGACCTGGACAAGTATTTGCTTGTAAGTTAGTTTTTTTTTTTTAACTTCTTAAGACACAAGATATTTGTGACATGCCTTAGAAGCATGGATTATTCAAAGTTAAGGAGTGGGTATAAAGGGGAATTATCGGCTCACTAGCATTCTCCACACTACCAAAACTCAGGACAAAATATTTGGTGCAAATTCACTTATTAGCTTTGTAATTTCATATAAATAGTACAATGATAGGGTGTGCTTGATACACTTGACTTCACTGCAATATATTGTGGATTATCAACTTAAGTAAACAACCTCTCGCCCCTCATCATACTTTATAAAGAGAGCGCCACTACAAAATGAAATGCAGACACTGATCTATGTATTTAGGTGGATAGCTTCCTTTGTTTTAATCATCTTCTGTCAATTGTTGTCATGAAATGCTTTATCTAGTCCAGCTAATTGACTATGACATATCATCAGTGTCTAGAGAGGTAATCAGTCCCCTGTACTAAGAAATTCAAGAGATTGCCTCTCTTTTTTTGGTGGGGGGGAATGTATGTCCAAGTCCACATTCCCACACAGCAACCTGGATAAAGGCTGGTGAAGCATCCAAGGGTACTAGGCGTTGAGGAGGGCGGGTAGCCATGTGAGTTATGCCAGTCACAGAAGCAGGTGATAATGCCAAAACCAAATATGCCAATTAAACACTGATTAGACAGATAGGACATGGAATGAGAGCTAGGATGCATTAATAAAAAAACTCACCCAGCCCTGATGGCTGACCCTTCCCCTCTAGTGATGGTGGCTGACTGGCTGGGAGGGGATAATGTCTGGCAGGCAGTGGGGGCAAAGTTAACAAAAAAGTGTCTCATTCTGGACATCGAAAAAGGCAGTTCACATGCCTTATTCTGGTGGTGTAACGAAAGACTTGAACCAGAATAATGTCTGTTAAAGAATTAGACTGCACCTGTAATAGTTTACAACAAAAAAAATGTTCCTTGTGCAATAATGAGTTAAAGCACACTTTTTTTTCATTTCCATATCTTCTCTTACACAGAAAAGGCATCAGTTTGCAATGAAGAATTGAGTTGCCTTCATTGCATTGTGTTAATAATGTCATGTGAGGAGTGTTACCACAGTAAGCACGTAACATTCTCATTCTCGCAACTGACAGCTGTACAGCACTTCACAACATTTTGAAGACACCTCAGGGATTCTGACCAAATGTTTTTCCCCACCTACCATCATCCCCTTCATTTTATGGAGCCAGCTTACCAATGCTGGCCTCTGTTGCTAAAGTGCAAGAGGACACAATACGCAATCTATGTCACCGTTTCCCTGGTAACTGCATCATTATGCTTCATTACCAGTCTGACTCACTGATCCTATGGGATGATGATGATGTTACGATACCACACATCTCAGGGAACAACACATTAGGGGTGTCAGGCAAGTCTGGTCCAGCACATGAAGTTTCCTACTACTAGTCCAAGATTGTACACCACCATTAATGCGGTGTGATTTAGTAGTTCCCAAATAAGTGTTCTTCTCCTTCCATTTTATCAATCTCCAGAACTAACATGGTGGATACACAACAGTTGTCCCACAATGTGAACAGCAGTTCTATGGTTTGTAAGTCTGCACTAAACTTGCAGGCTTCTAGGTTTCCACAACCATTTCTGAACTTTAGTCACCAGTGTTATATAATTATTCACTCACCTTTTGCTAAATAACAGCTAAAAATGTTTTATTACTTTTCTGTATATTCATTATATTGTTGTTTATACCAATACTGACTCTGCTTAGAATGCTTATCACAAACTATTTCTATGTTTCACATTTCAGTTTTATTCCGGTGAACACTTTCCTATGTAAAACCACCTTTAACTATGAGCAGAAAATGAAAAAATCAATCTGCATCTTATGAATGTAAACAATGGAAGCAGAAACACCATGACATCTATAAGATGCAGCTTAGAACTGCAATAGATCTTTCTGCTCAGCATACAAAAGATCCCTGTATACAATTAGCGCAGGTACGGATATCAGCAAATGCCACTAACAGCAACTGTTCCAGCATATCAAATCCTATGCCAGATTCAAAGTTTGAAGATTTATATTAAATTAGTAGTGTGGAAAGCTATAACAGAGAAAGAATCCATTAATGTGAGATAATAGTTCAGATGATGATCCCAGAAATTAAGAGTTAATTTGGAAGATTTATAAAGAGACATACCTCAGAGTAAAAAGTCTGGACAAAGCTAAAATGATGGGGGGACAAATAGGTACATATTTTAAATATTGCTCTTACAAACTTAGAAATTTGATAGAATAGGTTTTGCATTATGCATTTTCTGAAGGATGTGGAGTCTTAAACTCAAATATTTATTATTTAATGACTTCAATCCTCATATATTTGCCAGAAAGGTACAGATTCTAGGAGGAACATACCAAAAATGTGAGGCAAAAATCTGGACATTCTGTGAAAATCTAAGCAGTTGAGAGGTATGGAGAATATCTTCATCTTAGATTGTTCTAAAAAGAAGAAAAGTAAGCGAGAAGTAGGAGAAAAAAGGAAGGAAAATCAGTTGAGAAGGGAAGGAGGAGGATTGAGACATTTAGTTTGTCATAGTTAGAAGTTTGTGGTAAATGACTCCAAGCATGTATTCATTTTATCCCATCCATTCATACAGCTGAAGTTTGAATACTACTGTGGTTTTACATTGTTTAATATGGTGGATGAGAAGCTTGTTCCACTGCAAGGGATATGCTGGATGATGACTTTATCCCTGAATTAGGAATTCTTGGTATTCTGATTGAGAAATAGGTCTTTGGAATAAATATTAAGTGAGGAACTTTTCTTTCTGAAGGAAACAGAAGGTGCATAGAATATCTAAAAGTCTGAGGTAATCAAACCGAGGACTGCATAATGCATCTCATTCCTCATATGTAGCCTTAATATTCCATACTAAACTGGTAGAAAATATATAATTAGATAAACCATCTAAATTCCAATGCACTAAAATGGACACAGCTGGCATAATGGCTAAGATCTTTGCCTCCAATACATATGGTGCAAGTTTGATCCTAACCTCTGGCAAGTGCCTGTATGGAGTTTGTATGTTCTCCCTGTGTCTCTGTGGAGTTTTTTCCTCCTCCCAAAAAACATGCTAATTGAGTCTACATGAAACTCACCCAAGAATGGAGTTGTGTGCAGGACCATAGACTCTAGATGATCTCTATGGAGGAAAGAAATGTAAAGACCAACCTCTTTGACCCCTAAACATCGAAAGCTACAAACCGCGAACATCCAATTACACAATTTTTTTTACAGGGTTAAAATTTGTTTGGCCATCGGGGAAAAAACATACATTCAAGCCCTAATCAAGTGGGGGCTTCACTCACCATGTCTACCGATGTCTACCAATGTGGGGGACTGTGCCCCCACGCCCCACCCCTAACTAAATATACCAACTCTGAGATTGTTCTACATCAGGAAAAAGGGCAAATTCCCGATGACGGCCAAGCAAATTATTTCCCTGTAAAAAAATTTGCACAATTGACCATTTGCATTTCGTAGCTTGCGACATTTAGGGGTCGACATTTAGGTGTTCGTAACCTAAGAATTCATTGATTTAATATAGACCCACTAACTGAGGGAGAGGTGTGTGTGTGTGTGTGTGTCCCTATTGGCCAGTGTGTTCCCTTCAAATTCCATCCAAAAATTCAGCAGCCCTTGGCTAATAAATTACTAGCCAGCCATGTCCAGCTGTCAAGAGCTGTTTATCTAGGATAGCTCTGTTGAGTGAAAGCGGGATGAAAAACCAATCAACATGCCAAACTTGAACTAAGGATTGCTATACTCAATGTGGGGTCCACTGGTATGATGCTACTTGGAAGTGGATGACTTGATAAGGAGGAGGCTGGACATTCTATGTATCCAGAAGAGAAGATAGACATGCAGTCCAGCCATACCACTTGTTTGGGATCCAGAGTCTACTACTCAGGAGGACAACAGACTAGAAATGATGTGGGAATTGTGGTAAGGGAAAACTTCAGAAGACAGTGAGGGATGTCATCAGAATTAGTGACAGACACTGTTCATAATCTCAGGCTATGCCCCACAGCAGGGCTGTGAAAGAGCAGAAGAGAGTGCATTCAGGCAGCAGCTGCAGAGGCTACTAGATAAAGCAGAAGAATATGGATTGGTATTTATAATGGGTGACTGGAATGCACATAGGGCAGACAGAACAAGATATGAGGCCTGTCTGGATCTACATAGGTGAGGCAACATGAATAGAGGAGGAGAGGTATTCTAGACTTCTGTTTAGCAAATGACTTGATGGTGGCCAACACATGGTTCAGCAAGAGAGAGAGACTCAAGTTCACATACAAGAGAGGCCAATATACAACTCAAGAAGACTTCTTCCTAGTAAGGAAAGAGCACTGGGATAGAATCAGAGATTGCAAAGTCAGCCCCAATGAAACAGTAGGCCCACAGCATAAACCACCGGTTGCCACAATCAGGTGTAAGCAATGGTCAAAGAAGACTTAAAGGTCAACAGATACTAGGTGTAAGACCTGGAAGTTGACTGGAGAGAAAGCACAAGAGATCAATACATTAGTCAAAACTATAGTACCTCAGGAAAATGTGAAAATAAATGGAGTTGAAGAAGAATAGTAATGCCTCAAAATCACACATGTGAGGATGACAGTACACAAAATTAAACTGAGTACAGATAAGCCAGTTGTACAGGCAGCAAATGGGGAAATCAGAAGATGCTGGGAAGTGGCACAGAAGTGAAAACAGTGAGACAGATTAACAGCTTCAAGTATCTTGGAGGGGTGGTTGAGGAGAATAGAAGCCTGAATGAAGAGGTCAAAGCTGGAATCAGAGGGGATGCAGCCAACTGGTATGGAGTACCAGAGGAAGAGTATGACAGAAGAACCCCAAAGAAGCTGAAAAGTAAGGTGTACAAAACAATGGTGTGACCAGTACTACTGTATGGTACAGAAACCTAGGCAGTAAAGACGGAGCAGCTGAGGAAGCTGGAGGTGATGGAGATGAAGTGCCTTAGATGGGTGGTAGGATGCAAACTGAGATAGGTAAAGAAATAAGGACATCAGGGTAGAAGCCAAAGTAGCTTCAATTGCAGAGAAGGTCAAGAGAACAGATTACAGGGTTTGGGCACATGCAGGAAAGCAGAAGACAATCTGGTGAGGAAGATTTGGACAGACAGAATGCAAGAGAAATGAAGGCATTCAGCAAAGAGGTGGCTTGATTGGGTGAGAGAAGGCCTGCTACAGTCAAGCATGACTGTCAGAGAAGGCAGGAGAGTGTCACTGATGCAACATCCTGACCTCAATAGAAAATGGGAAAAAAGGGGGTTGATGATGTTGATGAAATGGACATAGGATTATTTTTGATGACTCTTAATGTCACTCACCTACCCTGGCCAGATGAAGATATGATCAGCATCCCTATTCCTCACCCACAATTGTTCATGAAGTGTGGTCACTAACTTGAAGGTACAGCATAATGACTAAGTTGCATTTACTGAGTGATGTCTCTGATGTCCAAAAGATCCAGTAAAAAGGTTTAGACAGTCCTCTTTCATCAATGCTGTGGAATTTCAGTGACTCATACCAGACATCTTTGGTTGTTAAACTCAGAAATATTCCTTTGTCCATGTTATGTCAATTTCAGTGATGATTATATTAGTAAGGTGTGTGTGTGTGCGTGTGTGTACACATCTGTCTTACAGGAGGGGAATGGAAGTATGTTCCTAATATAAAACTTAAGTCTGTTTTGCCAGCTAACGGTTCCATTTTTAGAAAAATGTAAATTACAAGTGTTAACAATTCACATAGGGCCAATTCCAGACTGACTAAACAAGTAAACAGAAAAAGGCAGTCAGTCTAGTAGGAGCACAGGACCATGGGAAGTTTCTCGTAGTTGGTTCTGCTTTGCACATACTAATATGTACATTAATGGCTGCACCCCATGCTGCGCTTCATACTTCAGTATTGACTCCTGATTCTCTTCCCTGCACGTCATAGTGTACATTTACCTTGAATTAACTGTTATACTTAATATTTCCATGTTTATCCATTATTCATGCATATTAAGAAAATTGTTGCAGTGAACGAGATACATTTGCATTTTATGTTAAGTTCTTCTTTCAGTAAAACATACCACAATAATAGTCCAGGTTTGTATTTGCTAGCAGCAATTAATGTCGAAAAATACACAAACAAAAGCAACTACAAAAATTTCAAAAATCAAACAGCATAAATTCTTTTCAAATAAAAAAAATACTTTTCTAACCTCCCTTTTTAATACCTGAGCCACAGAACATGTTTAGCTTTCGGGTTATGCTTCCAAAGGTGTAAACATTTGTGGCAGTTCTTAAAATACATTTCTCCAGAATACAATGCAAAACAGTAAAACAATATTCTGCAGCAAGCTTTGAGTAAATTTGAATTTATCCTCTTCTGCTGGTAGTTTGCCCATGGCAGAAGGTGCTCAAATAAGTGAATGTCATGGCAATGGTGAATCTGTAAAGTAAGCAATATGGGTCTTCTCACCACACAACCAAAAAGTGGGAAGGGGAAACAGAAAGGAAGTTCAGGCACACCAACAAACTAAAAAAACAAATACCATTAATACAACAAAAACTGGCCAGTAAAAAAGAAATGTACTTTATTGTACAAACTCTAGCGCCGCTGCAAAACACCTTCTAGGAGTACAAACATCAAACCAACTCCCACCTTTATACTCTCCAAAAAGACTATAACCAATTAAATGCTCAATTCCATAATTAAAAGCAAATTACTCATATTAACTTCCAAGAGCATTCCATGTTTAAGCCACTTGGGGTCAAAGTGCGTTATACTTTAAAATAAAAACAGATTCCTTCTAAAGCAATTTTTCTTGATATCTAAACATTCTAAACCTTGAGTTACTTCATCTAAAACTGTACCTCTTAAAGTATCAGGATTTCTGCCATGACAAGATCTTGTTTCTTATGTCCCTTATATGCTCCTGTAAGCTAACTTTAAAGGATCTTTTACTCTCCCCAATATAAAACATGTCACAGAAGCATTTTAGGGCATAAATAACATTCTCTGTAGAACAATAATTTCTATCACTAGGGTAAAAAGGGTCCCCATTAATTTTACTACATTTATTCACAATTTACAAACAGAACAATTACCATAACAACAATTTACCTTTTGCATATATTTCCCTATACAAATTCTCACTTGGTTTAGTAAATGTACTATGAACAATAATATGAAATGAAGTTCACCCTGAACCTCTCTTCTCTGCCCACCAGCCAGTCTACAAGCTGTTCGCCCTGCCTTCATAACTGCTTAACAATGTCCTGTACAGTTAATGGCATGTGTAAATTAAACAAGTCTAACCTGATATCACAGGATCCCTATCATCGGAGTCCCAATGCTCAACTACTCTCATGCCTAAACTTCTCAAAGCCCTTGACAGTCTATGATTGAAAAACTGCTTAGCCCTCTCTAAAGCTATACAATTAACTGCCTACTTCAGCCATATGACATGGTTTAAGTATGCTGAAATACTACCCCCTGGTTATATTATTAGGCTCAACAGAACACACAAAAAAAGCAGATGAAATAGCTATAATCTTCCCAAATATGCTCGCAGTAACTCCCTATACAGCCATAATCCCAAATTTTAGAAAAATAGAAATCCTAATGTCATTCCTAGAGCCAAGAGCATGTGCACTGCTGTGCTATATATCCCCTAAGGACAGAACATTCCGATACTTGAAAACATACCATCCTGGATAGCAGATATAATCACAAATGAAATTATCCTCCTGGGTGATCTTAACATTGACTAGCAGTCTGTCTCTGCAAATTCAGCAATCAACAGCATGAACCTCTTTAGATTTACTCACCTTATTAATATATCAACAAGATATGGCAAAAATAACTTCCAACAATCTGTCCTGGACTGGAATCTTGTTACCCACCTAATTTTACCTCATCGGGATACACTAAGTGACCATCTGCCACCTTATACCCATAGGAGTACTACACAAATAGCAAAGGAACATAAGCTCAGAACTACCCATAACCTATACAGTTTCCCCAAAGAGTCGTTCATTGAAGCTCTGAAAGTAGTTAACTGGTCCATCCTAAAATGACTCCCCTTAAATGATGCAGTTGAATACTTCAGTGCAGCATTTTGAAATATTCTTAACACCTTAGCATCACAGCATGCAAAAAATTAAAAACAGATGCACCCCATGTCTCACAAACCAATGCAAACTCCTTGTGAAAGGCATAGGCAAAGCATGGATCAATTGGCGAAAAAATAAAAATTACAAAAAATATTCAAACAGCTACAAAATGAACTCAAGAAACATGTTAATAGATATAAAAAGTCTTATTATACTCTAGCTACAAGACAGCCATAAAAGTAACCCTAAAAATTTATGGTCTTCCATATCCTCTTTCATCAACCCAGGTACAGAAAAGGATCCCAGCACATACCCAAAAATTGCTCGTCTTCAAACAGCTACCTATTTCAATACATACTTCATAAAATGCATAACCAACTTAATCTCAGACTCACCTAACACACCCCTTCCACGCAACTAACTTCCCCACCTTAGACACTAGCAGATTTCCTTCACAAAACTCACCAAACTGCAACCTGTCTGGTACACAAAGACAACACCCACCCACTTTACCTTTCAACTAGATTCTATAACTCTCATAAAAAAACTTCTACATTTGTTCCTCCTCAGCTGACAACCTTCCCCAGAATAGTAATCCATCTATTCAATGGTTTTCTAGCTACCTTGCTAACAGGCAACAAGCTGTAATGTGGCAAGGATCCATCTCTGCATACCTTCCCACTTCCACAGGAGTCCCACAAGGATCCATTCTTGGCCCTCTGCTATTCAATATTTTTAGCAATAGCCTACACTCATCTTCTTGTGAAGGCAGCTTGATTCAATATGCAGTTGACTCTACCATCACCTGCTCTTCAAACACCTTAACTCACCTGCAAGAAATCTCTCAAAAAGTTATCTCCATTGAAACCTGATGTACAAGAGCACAGCTCTTACGCAACCCCCCCAAAAAAACTCCTCCTCTTTATCCCCAAAAAACTCAAGCCCCTAACAAAGCATCTTTCAAAATCTTTTCAGCAAATGGCATTGAAATTGAATTAATCTACCATACCAAACTATTGATAGTATGATGATCTTAAACTTGGCCTCCACATCCAAAGCAATATCAAGAAAACTGAAAAAAACTAAACATGCTATACAAAATACATTTTCTGAGCACACCCACAAAAATTACTCTAGCCAAAACCTACCTTCTTGCTCTCCCTACTCTATGGAGCACAAATTCTAACCAATTTACAATCCCCATTAAAAAACAAAAAAAAACTTGAAATCTGCTACAACAAAATTGCCAAGTTTGCTATTAATTAATTCTCTTTTACCCATCACTGTAAAGCCCTGCATACCCTTAGCTGGTTGGAACTCCCCCTCCACCTCTCCTAGGTTCAGCTTATAACAATCCATAAAATCATACACTGAGCATTAAAGGGGTACGAGCTGGGCAGGCTAATCAACATGTATTTCCCTAAAAGAACTCTCAGATCAGAAGACAACTTCTCACTATAAATAAACCAAATAAATCACCTAGACAAAGCCTATACTAATACACAGTAGAAAAAAAATGCAACTCCTTACCTCTAACCACCAGAACCATTTCTAACCTACCAACATTCAAATGCTCCCTAAATTAATATTTTATAAAATCTTAAGAGAATTGTTGACCTGTAGATTACACTGACTGGAGAATGAACATTCTCCAGCAGGGTAATAATCTACAGGTAATGTCTGCTGAAAAGTGAGTCTGCTGCTTCACAGGAGCTTATCAAGCTGCAGTGGAGCTTGGACTGAAAATAATCTAACAGCTGCCATTATTTTACACTTGCTAAGCAGTGCCTCTGCTGTTTAGCGAGTGTAAAATATAAAAAAGGAAGAAAATTAAAAAAAAAAAAAAAGTGTTAAGCGTAAGTGTGTTTATGTCTAGGTCTGTGTGTGAGCACATGCATGTATGTCAGTGAGAGTGATCAAGCTATTATTTTACCCTTGCAAGGCAGAGCTTTTACTGTTTAGTGGGTGTAAAAACTAAACAAAACAGAAAAAAAGTGTGCATCTGTTGGTGTGTGTGTGTGTGTGTGTGTTTGAGAGTGAGACCAATCAAGCAGGGACTGCAACAGTTAAGAGGTTTGCATATCTCTTGACCTCTTAGCTCAAGATGTCTGGATATAGCCTAAAATAAAGGGAGAACATACTTTAAATACTTACTGACAAAGTTGCTTGAATAACAGGTGTGTTGGCATGCATTTTTTAAAGTGCAAGTGTGTATATGAGAGAGAGAGCGAGACTGATGGGCCACTGGCAGCAGCAGTGAAGAGGTTTGCATACCTCTCGAACATTTAGCTGAAGAAATCTGGATAAAGCCTGAAATAAAGGGTGGAAAAAGGCTCAAAAACAGAACAGATTTTAAATGTTGTTCTTATAAAATTTCAAAGTAGCTTGAATAACAGGCTATGTATTAACATGAATTTTCTGAGTGAAATACAGTATGAAAGTAAATTGTATGTCATCATTTGACTTCAGTCCCCAATCACCGGCAACGAGTAAGGGACCAAAAAATAAAGTAAAGATCTAGAGTTTTTTTTTAAAAAAAAATAATATATTTTGGATGTAAAATGCTTCCTCCAGCACCATTTACATATACTACAGCAACTTTGAAACATTAGATGAAAGAAGTATTTTACATTAAAAATATAAAAAAATATAATAATTAAAAAAAACTATACTACAGACAGCCCATTCTCTAAGCACAATAATGCCCTCCAGTGTGTGTTTTATTGTCCAACACCACCCTTTTGGGGGAGAAGAGGCCCTCCACCTGCAGCATCGGGCCTCAGAACACCCCTAGTTAGCCGTAGTTTCCACAATAACACAAGCCTGTTGGGCATTATTGCTTGCTTGGACCTACTCCTTTTCTCTCCATCCTTCTTCCTTCTATAACCAAAATATGTGCACCATCTCTCAAACTAAGACATCACTCAATTCCCCTCACTGTATCTAATCATGTAATCTGCAATATCTCTAAATATCTTAACAGAATTTTCTTGAGTGTCATCACATTCTAATATATTTAACAAATAAGTGTTTTTCCTCTCATATTTTCTCCAACTTGTTTTTCATTGCATTCTACTATGAAAGATGTTCTACGTTTTTCTCATTAGATTTTTAACGCTTATATTTTGTAGTGTAACATGATACTTTGGGATTTAAAATATCTGTACTTGATTACCGAAAGATTGCAATTGTGGAGCTTTTCTCCCAGAGACCTCTTCTGAAAATGGGAACTTTCTGTTCCACTCTGAATTTCCCAGTAAACAAATGTCAAATAAATAAATAAATATTAGCCTAGGGATGATCTCAGACCACACTGTAATCATGTGGGGAAGTTGTTGTCTTAACTTTACTAGATACCTAGCTATCCAAGCCAACAATTGCTTTTTGGGCATCCACCCTAGATCATTCCCATCCCCAATGCACAATCAAAATTTTGGGAACCCACCACACTGCTTTTATCTTTTCAAAACTTACCAACAATTGGTGCCACAGCAAACCTCTGCATCCACACCACACTACCTTACAATTCACTGCCGTAAGCCCTAACATATTTCCTTAACGCCTAATGAAGGATCGCTTCTTGACCAAAATACAAACAAGTGCCCCTGTATAACTTCAGTGCCATCTAGACAACAAAACAGATACAATGCCATCTGTAAACAAACAGATTAATATAGAATATGCACCTCATCTTATATAATCTAAATGAGCCCTAGACACCCAATGCTCAGCTCTCTTAGTGACTTAAATCAACTTTCCTTCCTTTGCCAGATCAGACGCTCCAGCAATTCTAAATGAATGTGTGGAAAATCAGAAACCTTTTATTCCTTGTGATTCTAATGCTTTACACACCATATTATGGATGCTGGCGCTGACAGAACTATATCTTGCCTTGATCTGAAAACCAGTGCCTCATCTTGAACTCCACAAATATGCCTTTTCAGCCAAAGTACTGGACATAGTGACCTTTACTGCTCTTCCATCAGCACCACTAGCCTGCCACGTTCTAACGGATCTGTCTTCAATCTTGCGAGCCAAATGAGCACCACAGAATACAACAAGCAAACCTCCTTCCACCTTAAAGAACATTTCACTCACTCTAAACACCCCCATATAAATGATTATCACAATGCTGTATAACTTGTAAGTTTGTACTTATCTCCTAACACTGCCTGTAAACCCTTTACTAAGACCCTAAGCACCTGTCTGGTCCATGGAAAATGCTTATTGTCATTTTTCTCCCTCAGTCTTTCCTTTTAACCTCCTCACTACCAACCAATCTTTTGAGACATTACTCACACCGCATAGCCTTGCTGCCACACTCAAAGCTGCCAAATGCACTTTGATTGTTCTCACTGCTTCCCCCAAGGGCCACCTGTACAATACATAATGCATGACTACCTCTACAGACCTTCTCCTATGCTGCTTGCCAGGTTCATGCCTAGCTGAATGTAAAACTGATTAATAAGCTCTGCAAAACCAGTTTCTACAATACCAATAACGGGGATCTGGCAGTTTTCTTAGCTAAAATCTGCACAACAGCCTTGTCTGAATAAACCACCACCTTTCTATTTTTCAATTTACTCTTCCACACCACTGTGACAAGACAAATTGGTATAATCTCTAAAAATGCCATATCCCGTTTCTACTCTTCTGCCCAACCTTCGTCTGCCTAGCTGCAAACCATTCTCCAGCAAAAAAGGCATCCATACTGTGTCCCAGTCACATCAGTAAATAAGCTCAGCTGCTCCTACAAAACCCAATCACTCTGCCAAAATGACAAAGTTAAAACAACTGAAAAATTATGTTCACATTCCCAAGTCTCTAAACAGGTTTGTGACACACACCCAATGATGCTTGCTTTTACCACCCTTCAGTAAATAGCTAATTGGCCTACAAAACATGCTACCGAGACTTATAGCCCTACACACAAAGTTTAGCAAGCCTAGTAATTCCATCACCTCTATAATCCCTACTTTGTCCCTCACCTGAAGATGACTGATCTTTTGCCACAACTTCACCAGCTTTTCCTGCAGTAAACAAGATATACCTCACTCTGCATCTAACATCAAGCCCAAGAATGTCGTCACTTTTGGGGGGGGGCCTTTCTGCTTTTCTGGTGCTAATTGAACATCCAGTTACTTGCACATGGCCACAGATTCATGCAACACTACCTGATCACCTTCCTTACCCTCCCCAATCAACAAAAAGTCATCCAAATAGTGAATGATTCTTGAACAGCTGCTGCCATATCCATTGTAATAAGTAACTAAACTTCTCAAATGTACCACGTGTGATAGCACAACCCATTGGCATAGCTTTGTCGAAATAAAATTTTTCTTTTACAAACATGCCTAACATTGGACAATCAACGGACTTCACTGGCAGTAAATGAAAAGCACCTTCAATGTGCAGTTTCACTAACCATGGGTCTGGAAACTCCCTAATAAAACTAACCTCATCATCCACTGATGTATACTAAACCTTTGCATCCATCTTCATAACATCATTATTAACCAAATCCCTCTCAGGAAAGATAAACGATGAATCAGTCTGAATTCTCATAGTCTTGGGTAGCAAGCCCAAAGGAGACACCCCAAATGACTCAAATGAGGGCTCCTCGAGTGGACCTAACATCTTCCCCTTAACTTACTTATCGATCTAAGCCTGCAATATATCTGCCTTCCCTTGAGTGGATCATAAATTTTTACATGCTTTATTGTTTCTGTTATACATGGATTTGACAGAGAACCCAAACTGAAACCCCTGTATGACCTCCTTCACTATGTCCTGTCGTGGGCAGTTTTTCAAGTAATGTCTAAACACAGACACTCTGATAAGGGTATAATGCACTCCTCTCTGTGTAAAACCTCAAAAGGGAGCTGAACCCCTTTGGCCTTGAAAATTCCCACTGCCCCTAATGCTGTCATAGTCTGAACCTCCCTGAGCACTTATCTCTTGTGTTAGACCTGCTGTGTGAGCTGCATGTGGCATGAGTTCCCCAGAATGTACAACAGATGTGTGCAATATGGCACACTGGTCAAGCACATTTAACCCAATTACAGAACTGATATATCCATGTCCTGTCTCCCACTTCCTTCCCAAAAAGTGGCTGTCTGCCAGTGGTGTCTAGCATAGTTGTTAGCCAGATGTCAGTGTTCCTGATCCCCCCACCACAGTGTCTTGTCTACTGCCTTTCCTTTTGCTGAATAACTGATCATATCACAGCCATGCATTACCTGACCTTAACTATTGTGCTCCCTAATTGTCAAACAGTACACCAAAAGCAGTAAAGCCTGTGAACTATCCTTTTCTAATATCACCACCATATAATACATGAAGCCCAAAGTCCATTTGTTCCACGTCCATGGTCCGAATTTATTCTGCTTTTTCTTACACAATGCAGACAAAACAGTCAACAAATCCGTTGTTATGAGCATGTCAGCATCTCCTATCCTCTGTAGTCTGTCAGCATTAATCAGCTCAAACAGGTCAACATAATCGCCTCTCCAAATATTTTCTTTCACCACTGTAGTGATATGCAGGGTTATGAAAATCCCCAAACAACCTGCCTAAAAGGACTGTGTGTGACAAGCCATTCCTCTGACATCAAGCCTAGCTTATTACGCACCTTTGTGCAGCTGGCACTTACCTTCTGCAAAGACCGTTTCTAAACTGACTGTGCCACCAGCACAATCACTTCCTCCTGTTAAACCTACCTGGCTCCTGACTTTCTACACTTGCTCCTCAGATGTCAAACTCTCCCAAACCATTAAAGTCCTGATCATCCATAACATGCAACAACTCACCTACTTTGTCTAAAACTGCAGTATCATTTTATAGAGAGTGAACACAGTTATTATTACCTGCCAGTATCTAGCAATCTGCACCTTGGATGCCCTCCAGGACAGTTGCAGCTCTCTGTCTTGCATGTTTTTCTCCTGCTCCTTCCAAATGATGTTCCACTTCCTTCACCCTCTGGTCTTGCCTTCTGTATCCCTGGTCATGATTGAGGGCTCTGCATTTAACAAACCTTCTGCCTCTTTAAAGAGCTCCACTGCCTGTGCTACAATGTGTGTCCATCATTCCTTCATCAATATGCCTGCCATCTATAACATAACACACAGCAATTAGTAACGAGTATTCCATCCGCCTTGTTACCCCACAAATGCCTCCCCCCAACCTGACAGTTCATGGGCCAAACCAAAATTAATCAAGAACACCCACCCAAATTGAAAGCCTTAACTGAAAGAGCAGCAAATGTGACTCCACATACATTCTCCAAGGTACTGAAAACATAACTGTATAATGCAGCCATCAACCACGCACTGCAATTCACCACACTCACTGCAAACTGAACACGCAAATGAACTGACTAGCTTTGCTCAAAGGGAAACAGACCAGCTGTGCTCAGCCAGCAATGAGCTCGACAATCAAAGACACCCCTGGGTCAGCTGCCCTGGGACAGCTCCAGCTATATCAACACAAAACAGACCCATCCTCTGTTTTTTTTTTTATGTTGTCCACAAATAGAGTTGCTCCCTTTCAAATACCCAAGGTGGGACAAATGGGAAATGTGAACTTTCACAGGACAAAACATACCCAAGGCCATTGCAAAGAACAGAGCTTCAGTTTTTGCCAGAAAGATGATTATTCTTGCAAGCATTTGGATGCCTCGGATACCAGCTAACAGTCTTATGTTCTATTAAAGAAAACTCATGAAATATTTCTGTCCTAAAAATCTTAGGAGCTTGCCACTAATGTTCATATATTACACAACTGCCCAACTACACACAACCAAATGTCAAACTAAGCTGGGACTCTACAACCTAGTAGCACTAACTACTTGAGACAGCAGCAAATGACAATGAATTAATATACAATTCTTAAGGATATAACTCTTATTATAGTCAGTGTTCATTAAGTGCATTTCACCACTGTGGGCCCATGCCACTATGTCCCATCACTCGGATCCATGTATGACTTCCTAAAGTACCAAAGCTGGCTATGTAAGAAATTCATGCCTGCATACCTTGTACACATGTGTTGGGTTGCATACCCTGCGTTAACCATTCAGGGCATCCCATAAACTTAACCAGCCTCCCCTTCTACCTGAATTCATACAGAATGGTAATAACATGCTAGATCAGAAAAATATTCTTACAATTGCTTCTACTTTGTGAGAGATTTTTTTAGAACCATAAAATAAAAGGTAGTTATAGTGCCTCTGCAGGCTCATCAACAATGAACTCCAACCTCACAAAGAACAGCATCATCATCAGGTAGAGTGGATGCACTGCTCACACTTGGAGCCAAGCAACCATCCCATGACATGGACACATCCCCTAACAATGTCAAATGAAACACTGACTCTCCAAATCAGCACTGAAAACATCCAGACCACCCAGCCATTCAAACTTCTCTCAAATGCTCAAGATTTTCTAAGCAGCAAACAGTGTCAACCCCCTCCAACAGGGTTGGACTACACTGAGCACCAAATGTGTCTCTGAATTTTAATCTACTGTAACTGCTGTTTATGGCAATCAAATCAATGTGTTGTTGAGCCCTGGCACCCGATACAACTCCCAGCCAAGTACCACACAACTCTTCACTTTCAAAGGATCACATTGCATGTCAACACCAATTCACCTGTTGTAGTCAAGACAATGCACATCCAACTCCCAAGACCACCACTGAACATCTGCTACCCCCCTCCACCAGCCCTGCCCCTGGCCCACAAAAGAAAAAAAAAAAACTTTGCCTGTCACTCTTTCCTCTTAACCAGTCTTAAACAATCTTACCTTCTACCAATAGCCTACGACCTTGGTTACTTGAGCATGGGGAGATGTTGAATAAGTGACAGCCCCACACCAAAAGGCTGAGCTAATCTAAATTCTATCTTTTTAACTTAACTAGCCCCACCCCTACTGATCTCAGTTCCTCCCAGCTTATTCACTACCTTAATTCTTGCATCCCCATCCTGACCAATTCCCTATTCATATTCTCTGATTCAAATCCTATTTACACCCATTTCCCCTTTTTGTATCCCCAGCACTAACCTTACACCCTGAGGTTGCTTGGACAAATGCATCTCTACCCAAACTACATATATTTGGTATATTCATTCATTCTGACACTACCTGTTTAATCTAGTTCAGTATACCAGGGAGCCACAGCATATTCCTGCACGTACTATGCACAAGCAGAGGAGCTAATACTGAGCAGGTCAGCAGTCCATTGTACGGCACACGATATTTATTGTCTCTTACACATAACACATACCTATGAGAAATCTGGAGGAGTTTTATATGCTGGAATAAACTGCAGTATCTGGTAGAAAGCCATGCATGCACCATGTTAATGTGCAGACTTTGCACACAAGGCACGTCAGTCAGGAACCATCATAAGTCAGTAATGCTAAGCACTGTACCAGTTTATGCATTTTGGAATATTTCTAATAACGCAAGTACAATAGACTAAGGAAAATAAAAGTGGTACTCAGTCATTACACAGACACATTAAGGCTATCAGCACTGTCCATGAATGAGTGGAGCTGGACTGCAATTCTTAGAGGTCAATTACGCTAATGCATGGTGATCACAAATAAGCAGAAGCAAATAAACTCACAAGGAGATGTAAATGAGGAATGATGTAACCCAGTATATGCTCATAAAGCATTATCTTGCCTATTTGTTGTACACAGTGGAATTTTCCCACTTTTCTGTGCTGTCATCAGATACATTATATAAAGAAGAGCATCACCAAACTTATCCATTTTGCAATCGACGAAAATGCTCTCACTAGCAGCTAGCCTTCCTATTTCTAGGTGTGACCTGCTTGTCTTGCCAAGTCAAAACTGCTTTCACCCAGCAGTGCTCACCAATCAAGAAGGTAAAGATATAGTCAGAGGACAACTCACTATAACTGATAATCAGTGGATACTTGACAGGTTCAAACTGGACAGGAACATTATAAGGGTCTTAGTGAGTGTGTGTGTGATCACCACAGAGGTACAGGAGGAATGCATGGACTACTTATGCCTGTGAATACCAAGGTATGTAAAGCCCTCACTATACATGCCATGGGAACTTTCAAAGACAGACTGGGGCACAGTGGGTATTTCACAGACTTCTATCTCAAGTATACTATGGCAATTCCTGGATGTATTCTTGGCATGTGTGTATAAGTACATCTATTCTGAGGTATTACATTAGGACCGAGCCAGGACTATGCATTACTTTTATAGAGTGGCATATTTCCCTGAGGTACTCAGTGCAACTGATTGCAATCATGTTGAAATTAGGCCCCCTACCAGTCCGCATGAAGAGCAGTACCACACTAGTAAGGTCAACCATTCCATTTAGTTGCCAGTTAGTATATGATGCAAAGAGGTGCATTACCAACATCTCTTCTCAGCATCCTGGCAGTGCAGATGATTCCCAAGTCTGGCACACTAGCTCCCTCTACCACCTCTTTCTGCACACTAGCTCCCTCTACACCTCTTTCTGCATGGAAGGATGCCTAGTAGTCATCTTTTTGGAATGTTATTTTTTTTCAGTTGTTTTAAGTAGTTATTTATGCTAAGATGTAATACTGTATATCAAATCACTTTCCTTTTTGTCATCAAACCTTCACTTTTCTCTTATTCTTTTTTGTCCTCCAAGGTGATGCTGGATATCTACTGGAGGCATGGCTCTCAAACCAATGAGAAATCCTAGTGCAGCTGCAGAACAGTCCTATAATATAGCATAGTGTATAATATAATATAGCAGTATACAGCCACCTGTACAACTGCGTGGACACAGCCATACCCAATAGAACTAAAACCTGCTCCTCTAGGAAACAAACCTGTTAAGTGGACATCCTCCATCAACAGGCTTTACAACAAAAGGAAGAAACTGTTGTCCAAGGGTAAAAAGAAACATATTCCAAACTCCCTCTTTAGCCTCAACAAGCAAATTAGATCACTAGTGAAAGCCTCCAAAGCCAGTTATGAATCAAAACTAGCCTACAAAACAAAGTGAAACCACAAAGCCTTTTTCAGTTACATCAGGAAACTCCATGTCAAAAGCCCATGTTTGTTCCGAATTAGTGCTTAACAGTATTACTTACACCAATTCTTTTGATTTAACCAACATGCTAGCATATAGGTTCAGCACAAACTTCAACCCCCTGCCCCCTCAAAGGCCCTTTTGACATCCCAGATACTTGCCCAGCACCTCACATCTCCATAGAGCAAGTGCTAAAGGCCCTATCCAAGACAAAGACCACAGTTTCCATGGGACCTAAGAGTATCTCAGGCTGTATTCTACACCATCTGCAGCAAGAACTAGCTTTGTTAATTAACACCCTACTCAACCACAGCCTAAGTACAGGCTTCATTCAAGCAGAGTGGGGAATGGTCATTGTCATCCACTTGTAGAAAGGTGGTGCCACTACTGACCCCGGAAACTATCGCCCCATTAGCATGACAAGTCTGATCTGTAAAGCCATGGAGCATATTATTATGGATTTCATAAGCAAGGACATAGACAATATCCAAGCACTTGATTCCACCCAGTTTGAATTAGTCAAGGGCAGATCTTGCCTCTTTAATCTGATTGACTTCTTTGAGGCTGTCACCAAGGCCCTGGAGGAGGGAAAGCCAGTGCATACAGCTTACCTTGACTTGGCCAAGGGCTTTGACACAATCTCCTACTCGGGCATCAAAAAATTAACACAATTTGGCATAAATCCCTCTCATCAGGTTGGTGGCCAACTGGCTCACCAACAGGACCCTCAAAGTCAAAATAGGTGCCTCCACCTCTGATAGCAGACCTGTAACTAGTGGAGTTCCCCAGGGATCAGTCCTGACACACCTGTTTGGTATCTACTTCTCAGAGGTACAGGCAAAGACAAAATGCTTATGACTGACCAAGTCTGTGGATGACTGCAAGTTGGGTGCTGTCATCGACTCCCCAAATAATGTTAATATACTGCAAGAGGGTCTCACAGCAACTAATAACTGGTGCCAAAGTCATGGCCTCAAGCTAAACACAAAAAAATGTATCACCATACCATTTCACAAAGACACAGCCCCTACTGATTGCCACCACCATCAACGGCAACCCCATAAGCGCACAGCCTGTGGTGAGAGACCTGGGCACTCAGGCGGATAACCTCACATTCAACCATCATGTAGCAGCAGTGGTCCAAAAGGCCTTTTACTTGGTTCATCTCATAAGTAGAAGGGGTTGCATCCAGAAAAAAGGAGGTTATTACCTCTCTATACTCCTCCCTCATTAGACCAATAATTGAGTATAACTCCCCTTTTGGTATGCACCTCTCCAAACATCTGCACCAACTGGAAAGGCCACTGAAATGCTTCACGGAGAGAATCTATGGCCTCCAACACCTCTCCTAGTCATTCAGTCCTATGACTGGTGTCATTCAAAGGGGATCCAATGCCTGTCAGCTTGGGATGATATGCTCAACAGCTAGGGACGGCTTGCACCTGTCACCCTGGGCTTTCAGATATTGGCAAAGGCTCTTATAGTGCCTTTTTAGGCAAGGCTCAAAAGACAAACTCACCTCCATAGGTATCACAAGGGATAAGAAACTAAGAGTAATGCTACTCAACGCCAGAAGTCTAAACCTCAAGATGCGCGCACTCAAAACTCTCCTTAGCATGGAGAACATCGATATCTGTGCAGTAATAGAAACCTGGTTCAGGGCTCCCGAGAGCACCCCAGCACTACCAGGTTATACCTCATACCATGCTTAAAACTTGGACGAACCACAAAGGAGGGGAGTATCGATATTCATCAAAGATACCCACACCTCCAGGTTGGTGACAAAGCACGAAGCATCAGACACTATCCATGTGCAACTAACAGTGGGTAAAACTGGCTTCCAGTTTATAGCCTGCTACAGACCACCCTCCCAAACCCAGGAACCCCACTCGGCCTTCCTGAGAACACTGGAAAATATGAAGGTCTCTCCAAACACCATTATATTGGGCGACTTCAACTACCCAAACATAGACTGGGAGCATTACTCTAGCTCCAACATCCTAGCCCAAAGGTTCCTAGAATTTATAAACTCAAATGCTATGGAACAACTTGTTACCACTCCCACAAGAGGGGAAAACATACTGGACCTGATCATCACCAACATGGGGACTCTATGCTCCAGATCAGAAGTGTATCCCTCACTGGTAATATCAGACCATAAACTAATCTCACTGGATATTCACATCTGCCCAGAAAACCACAGTGAAAAACTTCTCTAAAGCAAATTTCACACTCCTCAAAACTGAGGTGGAATCCTTCAAAGCCCCGGCCTGTGGAAAACCCAGACCACAGAATCCTTTATAAATGCATTCTATGAACACCTTCAGGAATGCATGGATCATGCTATCCCAAATAAAACCAAGACCCAATCCTCCAAAGGCAGACGTCCTGTCTGGTGGACCCCAGCCATAATCAAACTATACTATAGAAGGAGGAAGCTAAATGACAGAGCAAAATCCCAAAAAGGCATCACTGATCAGTATTAGCAAAAACTACGGGCACTCATAAAATTGTCTAAGGCTAGCTTGAGAGAAAAATTGCACAGGACACTAAGGATAATCACAAGGCTTTCTTTAGTTATGTTAGGAACCTGGGTGGTAATTCCCAGATATGCTCAGAATTAGTCCAAAATGACAAAAATACACAACCCACAGACATTGCCAACATCCTAGCTGACAGGTACAGTGCAAACTTCTCCCCCCACCAAAGCAAATATCTATCCCAGCAGAGTGCTGCCTGACATCTCAGATGCTCAGTAAGAGCCGCCCTCTCCAAAGCAAAAACACAGCATCAATGGGACCAGATGGTGTCCCGGGCTGCATCCTACATGAACTCCAAGAAGAGCTAAACCCAAACATAAAACTACTGTTCAATCTCAGCCTTACTACAGGATATGTGCCCAAAGAGTGGCAACAGTGGTCCCTCTCCATAAAGGTGGTGCCTCAACGGATCCTGGAAACTATCGCCCCATAAGCCTGACTAGCTTGGTCTGCAAAGCTATGGAAAGGATCATCATGGACCTCATAAATAAAGATATTGAGGACCTACAGACACTGGATCCTACCCAGTTCGGCTTTGTTAAGGGCAGATCCTGCCTCTTAAACCTGGTTGATTTCTTTGAAACAGTCACCAAGGCCATTGTGAAAGGTGTCCACAGCAGCCTACCTGGACCTCATTATAGATAAGCTCACCAGCTTAAATATAAACCCCTATGTCACTAGATAGATTGCAAACTGGCTCAAGGACAGAACCCACATGATTAGAATTGCTGGAGCCATGTCAGACTCCAAACCAGTTACAAGTGGTGTCCCACAAGGCTCAGTCCTGGGACCTCTCTTGTTCGGTATATATTTCTCAGAGGTACAGGCCAACACGGAAGGACAGATGACTGCAAACTGGGTGCCATAATCGACTCTTCAGTCGACACAAGCATCCTCCAAAAGGGCCTCATAGAAACAGACAACTGGTGCCAGAGCCATGGCCTCAAGCTAAATGCCAAAAAGTGTATAGTCATCCCCTTTGGCAAAAACAAATTACCACATAGGTGGTAATCCATTAAGTACAGAAGAAGTCATTAGGGACCTGGGGACCCAAGTTGATAGCAATCTCTCATTTGACAACCACGTGGCCAAAGTGGTTAGAAAAACATTTTATATAGCCCACCTAATCATGAAGGGATTCACATCTAGATCAGGGGAGGTCATCGTGCCTCTTTACTCATCCCTCATCAGGCCCATAATTGAGTACAATGCCCCTTTTGGGATGTACCTTACCAGACACCTGCAGCAACTGGAAAGACCCCAAAAGTACCTCACCAAGAGGATCAAAGGGCTCAAACAGATGCCATATGCTGCCCGGTTAAAGAAACTCCAGCTCTACCGCCTGTTCAGAAGCGATCTGTGCCTGACGTATAAAGCCATGTCCAGCCCAGAATTAATGGACATGCTGCACCTCAGAAAATCCAAATCCCATTGAGCTACGCTCTCGAGAGACTTGAACCTCAGCACTGAAATAAATAGGACATGCTGGAGGGACAGATTCATAACCCAGAGGCTCCCTTCACTCTGGAATAAAATCCCAGTCCAGGTTGGGCAGAGTCCCTCATTGACTCTCTTCAAGAGGAATCTTGATGAGTGGATGGGAGATCGTAGGTTTACCCCGGTATCACTTCTGTGTCACTGTTAGACAGAGGCACAGTATACTAACCTCGAAAAAGGGCATAGCAAAATAAATTTCAAATGGGTGGCGAAAGCCAAACACATTCTGGCTAGGCTTATAAATGCCCTAGGGCAGATAGCCTAGTATGAACCTATGAACCTATATGGACAGGCTCAAATCACTATCACTCTATTTGGTATTGTACATATTGCTCAGGGGTGATCTGTGTCTCGCCTACAAGGCAATCTCGGACCCTGCCTTACAAGAGATGCTCTATATCCATAAGTCTAACTCCTCATGCATTACCTGCTCAAAAGGCCTGAATCTAATATATGACATCAACAAAACCTAATGGAGAGACAGGTTCGTCTCCCAGAGGCTGCCCTGTCTCTGGAATAGACTTCCCATACATATCAAATAGAGCACCTCACTGACCCTCTTCAAGGACAACCTTGATGAGTGGATGGGAAACCACAAATTTGTCCCAGGGGTTCCCACCTGTGTCCCTCACTGACAGGGGTGACAGGTGCTGACTCATGTTTCTTTTTGGGAATAAACTCTTGGCTAGGCTTGTAAGGGTCATTAGCCTAGTAACCTCCTATGATAACACACCCCTGTCCCACACCCATATTGTCATTTAGAGGTCTTTGGCCTCCTTAAGAGCCATTTAGGTGACTCGATGAGTCTGGGGATGCCATTTGCTATTACCCAGCTACTGCATGCAGGGTGTTTGCATTCTGCATAACATAATCATGTGTGGGTCTGTTGGTGAAGTGAGCCACGCTGTCACTGCAGCTCCCTGTTCTGGTCCTACTATGACTACTGATGACCAGCTGGCAGCAGTAGTAAGGGACAAAAATATGACACACTGCAGCAATGCATAGATAGCCTCAAATATGCTCAAATTTGAATATATTTAGAAAAAAAACCTAAATGGAGTTATATGCATGACAGTTTACATAACCATGAAATGTAATCTTTGCCATCTGACGTCACCTGGCACATAACCTCACCCCAAACCACTCAACATTTAATAAAAGTTGCTAATCACACACATGAGTATTTATTTCTTCAACCCCCCCCCCCCAAAAAAAAAAAACAAATAAGTAAATTGCTGCACTACTACATAAATAAATGACAGTCTGTTCATTTAACATCATATGGCACATCTTCTCATTTCAAACCACTCAACACTTAATAAAGGTTTGGTAATCACACAAAGAAAAATGATGACTGCATATTGTTTTTATGCACTATATAATTGAAATATGAATGTAATCTTTTAAAAAGACATTTATGTGACAAAGCATTTTGGTTAAACCAAACTTACCCATAACAACAGTACCTGGTGTAAAGCCCTGCTGGCTATTTAGGGTTTGGTTAATTTGGTGACACTCCAAAGGGAATGGTTCTAAACCTGTGGACCACAGCCCTGCTCACACTTTCTTGAGTCTGGTTCTAGCACTTTGAATGATGTCAGCAGCAGTGAAGGCATGAGGCTGCCCTCCAAGCTAGTCAGACAAGGAGACCCTGATAACGGTCTATCCTGCTCTGACCAACAGTGCCACTATAGCTATGATGAATGTGAGAAAAATAAGACCAACCAGCTGGCTAAGTGAGATGACCAGGTAGCAGCGAGAAAGCCAGAAGTCTATAGAAAGTATTTTTTTCTTTTTTGCCATATTAGAAATGTTTTTTTAAATAAACTATGAATAACTGAAAGTATTTGCTAGAAGAAGTATATGTACCTATAAAAATGTATCTGTAATGTTACTATAATAATGCAAAAGAAAACATGTACACAGAGACAAAACAAGGCCAGGTGTTCGAACAAGGGCTCGGAACCAAGAACAGTTCAATAAACCCAAATAAAAAATCAAGGCAGCGAATCACATGGCCACAAAACATATTTATTATAAAAACAAGCAGAGGAAGCGCTTTCACAATAAAATATTGTTTCTTCAGACTACCATATTACAAATCAATTAACTATTCAAACATCCATTCAGCCTATCAACTGAAAGCAGTTCCCAGCATCCAATAAAAACAGTCACTCTCTCAACTTACATCTTAATAAATTTACACTTAAATGCATCTATGAAAACCAAAAAAAAATAAAAGTAACATTCCCTAAAATACTGCAACATGTATCTTAAAAATAACATCAATGTGGTAAAGTACAAGCCAAAGAAAAGGTTTTAAAGTCACATCATCATTAATTCCTGGTGGCTTATTTGCTCTAAAGTACCCTATCCATTTTTGTTCTGCCATCTCCATTTTGTTTTCAAGTCCCCACCCCTAATATTCTCTGCCAGAATGTCTAACACAAAAACAAACATTGAGGGACAAATTGTTCTTAAAAGAAAAATAAGGTCTCTCATACACATATTCCTTCATTCATCTGAATTCTAATATATGCCATTTATTCTAATGATGTCAAAGAAAATGTTAACATCACTAGAGTATGCCATGGGGATCCTAATCTTATCATCATTATGTAGTCTCATTATTCTTAAGATCTGTCCTCTGAAGACATTCCTAGGTACATCTTGGATGCATACTATTTTTATGTAGGAGAGTATTCCTCCTACTAGGTTTCCTATACAAACCGGTATGCAAAGATCCAGGTTCCATTCTCTTAACTGTGACATCTAGAAAATGAATCTCATTCCTACAATATTGACATGTGAACTTTAAAAAAGATGCATCATAGTGTATAGATATTCAACAAAATTATTAAGTAACTCACAGGACCTATCTCATAGAAAAAATATGTCATCCACGAATCGGGTATACCAAACAATATGTTTACAATATTCATTATCATGCAATACGGAGACATCTTCTCAATGTGCCAAGGTCAGGTTGGCGTAGCTATGGGCACAAGCTGTGCCTACAGCCATCCCAACTTTCTGAAGATAAAACTACTCTTTAAAAATCAGCACATTATTCTCAAAATAATATCTAACAATGTACATATAAGGTTGATTTTATCTTTGGAGAAAATCTGCCTTCTATTAAAAAATTCTCTAATATTGTCTATCCCCCATGTATTCGGGATAACTGTAAAAAGCAACTCTGTGTCCATGGTCACAAAAATATAATCATGCATAATATTAAATGTATTTATTATAAAGTTCATTAAGAAAGATTTTGTATCCTTCAACACATTACTGACAGTACCCAAAACAGGATGCAGAGTTTTCTCCACATAAACAGATAATGGTTCTGTTGCCCAACATATACTAGAGATTATAGGTCTCATAGGTGGGCTGACCGTATCTTTATGCACCTTGGAATATAGAGACAGTAGGTTACTCTGTGTATCAATGTGCTTAAAAAAACTTGCAGTAAAGGGAAGATTGGCAAAGAATGAGAATTCAAATATGAATACATATCCCAACAAATGTGTATCAAGCAAATAGTGCAGTGAGTGGAACGCCTTCCAAATTACTAGTCATATAACTAATGTTAACGGGAAAAGATGAAATGCAAGTAATCAAGAATTGCCTTGTGTCTTTTCTATATAGCTAAGGAGGTAATCTTCTGTAACAGGAGAGAGCAACAATATAGAGTGGCTGGAAAAGTTATATCAGCTGGTAAGCATGAATTAAATAAATAGGATTGTGTGTTTAACTGATTTCATTAATATATAAAGAAATAATTAATACAGCAAAGTAGCTGAAGCTGTAGAGTGCATTCAGTACATCACTGTAAGCAAGACGGAAAAAAATGCCAGTCTATAAATACAGTATTCTGCCTTTAACTGATTTTTTAACTTCTAAGTATTTATAAAGGGTGTGTTCAATGCAATATTGCAAACAAATGCATATCAGGCACAAATATGTTCATTATGTTTGTGTAGTGGTCTGCAACTGTAACTACATAAAACTGTCCTGTCCTGTCAAGTAAACATAAGCACTTCCCATACAATTTCATCCAAACTTCTTTACTTCCATAGCTCTCAACTTCTTAGAGTAAAAAATATGGACAAAGCCATAAGTAATGGAGGGACAAAGGCCCAAAAATGCAGACACATTTTAAATATTGCTCTTACAGACTTAGAAAGTTAATAGAATAACAGGATCTGCATTAGCATGAATTTTCTGAAGGGTGTGAAGCCTGAATCTCAAATGTCTGTCATTATTTCCTGACTTGGTAATGGTTTACTAGAAAACCACAATTTTATGAGTATCAAGCCAAAATTTTGAGGCAAATATCTTGACATTCTGTGAAAATCTGTACAGTTGACAGCCCACACATTTTATTTTACTTCAATAAATATTTTATGAAATAAAAATACTTTAAAGAAACTGAATGTTGTGTAACATGATGTGAGATTTTATTTTCTCTTTTGCTCTCCCTCCTTTTCTATTTTTAATTATGCATTTATTTTTCATTTATTACTTTCTCTCCCATTTATATTATTTTTTTTAAAGATCCAAAATCCTGTGGTGTGGCCCAGGCACATACCTCCTGGGTTAGGGAGCACTCATCCTGGAGACATTCCTTGCAGGGTCTGGGCAGTAACACTGGTCTTGCAGGCACCCTGACACACAGCAGATTTGGAATTTGGTCGAGGACATAGTGGAGCAGGTCATGGACAAATGGATTCAGCCAGTTGAGGACTCTCTTCAGCATGTTCAAGACAACTTTCCCCACTTGGTGCCAACCACAATACCACCACAGGCCCCTCCCTCCAAAATATCAGGAGCCTTCACTGCACTACCCTCTGGCAGTGGAAATGTTTGAGGCTGTGTGGACTGGGATGCCTGCTTGGACTGCCTCAGCCCATCTTCACTTATCCTTTCTCCTATACCCTCCTACCTCTTTCTCACCCATATTACCATCTTACATTAAATAAATTAAAAAAAAATGGGGAGTGGGGTCTATCCCCTACCAAAAACATAGCACCTCTCCCTCTCCTACCTCCTCTAACACAACACATTTGATTGTTCCTTCTGTGTTTCCCCATCTTCAATTTTCTTATTCCTCCTTCTCACTCTAATGTAAACAATAGGGTGTCCACATAAGGATACCCCCATATAAAATGCATTACGCCCCTTTATTTTAAAAAAAAAAAAGCTGCATAATGTGTGTCTAAGGTCTTTCAAGCATGATTACACATTGCCACTTCTGTATGCAATACCTGAATACACAAAAAATAATATGAAGTCTATGGATTTCAGGTAGTACTTCATGTTTCCTTCACATTTATCCATACGTACCTGATGCTTTTACATAAGTAGGCTGGTATTTCAAAACACCTTTACTTTTCCTTATTCTAAGCTAATAACCACTACATAGGCGAAAAGTCCCAGACTATGAATACCACCTTAATGTAAACATTTTACAAGAAAATAGTTGGCAAAACGGTGAGCTCTCTTTACTGCTCTCCCACGCATGGCAGTGCCATCTCCTAGAAATAATTTCCTGGGCTGTTTCACTTTCAATTTCAACAGGATAACCCCCATCTTAAAATAAACCTTTTATAAAACACACTTCCATCAAAAAAGTGCGGTCGTCAACAGTCATACGAGATGCTCTGATGAATTGCCCTCGTGGAATATTCCTTTTCATGAAATTAGGGTGACTACTTTTGTAGTGCACATAACTATTACAAAAGGTACTTTTCTGATGAACACTAATGATAAAGGTGTTAATACCTGCAGCCCATTCAATTGAAACTGACTTTCTTCCTATTTTGAAAAAAGGGCTTTTTAAGAAAAACTACCATGAAAATGGTATGAAGAGTGATGAAGGTAATGAAGGGGCCCCCCAGGTTTTGTTTGGATACGAGTATGGACAACAATGCCATACGTAAAATCATTGTTGATAACTGGAAAGTAATTATAGGAAACGATTTAGTGAAGGTGTTGGGGAATAGTCCATCTTTTGTCTACAAGAAAGATTTTTGTAATAAGCAAGTTGGAAAATAAAAATAAGAGTAAAAGTTTGGATATTGGGGCCTCTGATTATAGCAATATGGGCATGTTTAAGTATTTGGGGTGTAAAGCCTGTAGGTTCATACATGAAGGTCCTTTTGTTCTACTCACACATTTAGATTATACTATACCAGTACCTGGTAAGTTAGATTGTGGTGCGACAGGTATTGCGTATATTGCTATATGCTTCACTTGTCCAGCTTTTTATGTTGGAATGAGTACAAGGAGTTTGAGGAAGAGAATTTAGGAACACCAGTATGCTATAAAAAGTAAAAATCTGAATAATGCTTTATATAAGCACTCCCTGCATTGCACCAATTGGGAAAAAAAATCACCTTTTCTGTTATTGAAGTGTATCAGGATTTTAGAGGTGGCAATTATAAGAATTTTGTTGAACAGAGAGAAGCTGAATGGCAATTTTGCATTGCTTCTTAATTTCCACCTGGTTTAAATGACACGGTCAACATCAAGTGTTTTTTAAGAAGTAGGAACGTGACTATAAGAAATTGTTAGTGTTGTGTTTTAGTGTTTATATATTCTTCTAAAGTTTAACAACTGTTTAAGGGTTAATTTTATCTTATTAAAAAACTAATTAGTGTTTAATTTTGAGTGGTTTTGATTTCCTTTGGAACTATATAATTATGGAGTTTGGGCTTGTAAATTTGTTTCTGAAGTCTTGGTGATGAATAGCGACTAAAAAACTTTAAATGTGCTAAAAACCTCATCCAGTGTCCCTCTCGTGCTGTTTGGTGGAGTATTTTGGTTTTGAGTCTTCCATTTCACATTTGCCTGGCGGCACTGGGTTTTTTTTTTTGGCTTTGTGGGTCATTATTTTCTTTACATCTCACCCATGTCATCCCAAGTGAGTGTGTCCTGTTTTTAAGCTGGATATAGAAGCCTCGTGGTTGTGTAGACAAAGCCTCTGGCTTCTTTAATGGATGAGATGTTTATGATGATTCTTTACACAAGGGTGATTTAACTCAATTGGTTGAACTTTTATCTCAAATCACCCAATATTTATGAAACAAAATTATTGCAGAGGGAAAATGTGCATCTTTGTCATGTGTCATTTTGAACAAAGCTGTTCGTCTTGTGTTACCATTAAGAGGAGGTAACCAAGGAAGTGAAATGCTTCTTGCTGGCAGCTGTATTTCTCAAGCGGACATTTAGCACATTCTTCCTTGGATTCCACAGACCTTAACACACTTTCTGCAAGGATAAATGTGACAGATACAAGAAGGATTTCAACTTTGATTTAATAGACTGGTTACATTCTACCTCCAGTTCTAAATCACTTTTGGAACAGCATAATAATCAAACAATGTGAGGTAAGGCTTACTTTATCTCTAGCTAAAAATATTGAACTTTTTGAAAGATTGACATTGAAATTTCATTCTTTAAAATGGGCACAGTGTTTTTACAGCATTCAAGAACAGTAGGGAGGGGACTGAAGGGGCTGTGCATTTTGAAATGGTCAAATGGCATCATCCACGGGTATTTACTACATAAGGACTCATTGGAACTTTTTGATAGGGCTGATTTGGAATTATGGGCTTGATTATTAGACAATACTAGAAAGCTAAAGGACATAGAAATTAGATTAAGCAGTTACAATAGCAGATTGTTGAAGATTTACTACTTTTTTTCAATATGAAGAATGTTAAAATAAGTATTTGTAACTGTTGATAAAAAGTGTAATGAAATTAGGGAATGAAAAGGCAAAAAGTTTTTAAGTGATAAGATAGCGTCTGATAATAATGATGTTTATCCCTTATCTAAAGGTTTAGATAAAAAGAAAACAGATGCTCATAATGGCAGGAGTGTTTTAGTTAATTGAAACAATTTCCACTTCTGATTCTCATTCTGAGAAATTTAATTCTGCTCCACAAGACTATCCATTTAATGGCAATACAGAGGAGAATCACTACAGGGAATGCCAGCGGAATAAGGAAAATTATTGTTTAGAGGCTAGAAGTCAGATGTGGAATCACCATTCCCCCAGATTTTACCAAAATACACTCCAATCAAGAGATCAATATACCCCATTCCCCCCAATGAAGAGAACATCAATATACCCCAGGAGAAATTTGTGGCACCAAGGAGGAGGGACTTGAGAAAGGCAAAGGGAAAATGTTAAAACAAAAAAGAGGATTCAATTTTATTCTAGTTAATCCACCACTTTATGAGCTTAATGGCTTTACAATTTACAATTATACTTCTATTCACAGTCAAGTATGACTTGAGATACTTAAGAAAAGTTTTTCTTTGTTCCAGTCGATACTGAACTTATGTGATATGTTAGAAAGTTAAAATTTTAAATTAATTTTTTCAAAGTCTGTTATACATCTTCTGCAACAATCTCTGCAATGACATAATACTTTTAACCATCCCCTTGTGCAACCTTTGCCATTATTTGCAAAGATGTGCAAGAATTATTTAAGTCATTTGATTCAAGTATATTTCATCATAAATATAATTTAATGAAGGAATAAAAGGTTTATTGAATAAGTTATCTAATAACCATTTTATAGGAATTATGAAACCTGGAAAGGGTGGGGGTATGAATACTACTGACAATAGTAAAATGTACCAATATTTAAACAAAAAGTTTTTTTTTTTTAATTGTATGCAAAACTGAGAACATAGCCTACACAAAAATGGATAGATAGCTTCCTGACATCTCACATGATGATTATATTCTAAAGGTCACTTTGGATTACTTAGTTAAGAAACCACTAATGCCTTCAATCTTTGGAATTCCTAAAACCCACAAGGGCCTTATTAATCTACCTTTGCACCCTATAGTAGCTACAGGGAGTTTGAAGACCAAATCCCTAGCAAAGTAGGTTGACCATAAATTGAAGGACTTTTCTATGACAAACCACGTTTTCAGAGATTCTTGGCAGTGTACCACCCAAAACAGTGGTATAGCTTATAATAATAAAATATATTTTGTTACTACTTGAAAGATCTACTTTAGGTTATACCACATAAAACAGGGAGGGAATGGTTTGAAGATGCATTAACTATTGGTTCAAATAAGCCACAGGATGAACTTAGTTTGTTGCTTGAAATGATGGATATTGATTTGTAAAACAATTTTTATGGAAAATATTACAAGCAAACTAGAGGTGTAGCTATGTGGGAGTCTTCTGCTCCTGTTTCTGGCAAATATTATATTCTGGATTTGGGAAACATTTTTTATGACTAGTGATTATTGGAAATGTATTCATTTATATCTTGAGTATCTAGATAACAATTTTATTTTTGGGGTGCCACTTTAGATTGTATGAATGGACTTATTAGGCATGTTAACATCATGACCCAGTTTGAATAAATGTATTAGGCATATTAACATCATGACCCAGTTTTTAAATTTTACTAGCAGTTTCAATTTTGATCAAATTGATTTTTTGGTCATTACTGAAAAAAAAAGAGCATTTCTTTGGATTAATACGAGTCCAATATTTATAGAAAAGGGACCTTTTGAATATTTTTTTGCATTACAACAGTTGTCATCCTTAATGGCAAAAAAGGAATTTAATTAAGGATCAAGTTGTCTGTCTAGATTAGTATCACAGGATGATTTGTTTGATAAGATGGATATTTTTAAGTAATTCATTTTTAGCAAGAGGATACTCCCAGGAAGTGATAAAAATGCAGAACACACACCCACCTCATATAAACTTTTATCTGTCTCAACAGAACTAGCATTCAATCAAATTAACATAAAAAAATACTACCTGAAGCTTTGTTCAAAGCAATGTAAATTTTAGTGTCCCATTTAAAAGACAGAAAACTGCAGGAGTCAAACTTATCAAGCAAATGCATCTGCTGAAAGTACAGGTAATCATGTAAAAAGTGTTTTTTTTTCAGTTGCATCTTTTACTTACAAGTGCTAAGTGCATGCTTGCATGGTCATACAGGCATGGAGAAAACAAAAACTATAATGAATAAAAAATGTCTTGCATAACTATGATCTTGCAATGCAACCATACTAAGTAAAATAATTCCAGAAATGGATATTTGGGGGGTTGGAACAAAGGCAATAGCTTTGCATGTGTAACATTTTGTTGAAAGCTAGGACTCCAAGTACAGGCAGCATGTTTTGTGAAGATGTTAATTGCAGAAGCTTACACTGGACCTGTGTTCAGGAACAATGGAATAGTAAGTTGAAGGACCTAATGAGAAGGCTCCGTCACTTGTTTACAGGACATATCAGTGTACATTCTCCTCCCACTCCATCTCTCTTATACAAGGGAATAACTTAGCTTTACGTCAGTTGCATTTCCTTTCCCACCCTTCATAATACCACACCACTCTTTAGAGGAGGCTGTCCCCCTATTTGATAAGATTTTACTAATATAGGTTGCCACTCAAATGCAGGCACAGCATCTGATTCAATTGTATTTAAAAGAACTGCTCCTGATAATGACACTCTTGGCACTCTACTTGTTAACAATTTTCTAAAAACATTTCCCTCCAAAATGCTATCATCAGCCTCCTTTGGTTGAGCAAGTCTCCAAACTATGTCATGGGCAGGAGCTCTAGCTCTTCGCCATTAATTAAGCTACCACTGCCAAGTTATGGTCAGTGCAGAATTCACTGCTGTAGTCCTGCATTCCACATACAGCACAGCCTTCAGCTGCTTTTGTTCAGCAAAGTGCTTCCTTCCCCAATCATTTAAGTGGATCATAAAAGACGACCTATGACCCCTGTCTTGTGATGCAGTCATGCTTTCTCCAATTGCAAAGCAATTATCATGCAAGAACTCTAGTAGCCTGCCCAGCACATCTTTTTTCATAATATACTTGGACTGGAAATAAGAATGACAGACCTGAAATGTCTTAGATCCTTCAAAGACTCGTGCATGTGCAGGGAAACTCATGCAGCACCACTGTATTTAAGGAGACACTATACAGGTTTGCTTGCAGTTAACCAAGCACCAAAGCTAATGCATGGAGATATCAGGAAGGTGGATCCTCAGAAATACATTTGCTATCTCCCTGAAATCCACAAACTGATTGTCCTGCTGATAAAGGTGGTGATACGATTGTGATGGACAGACGCTTTTACTTGCAAGTTATGCATATGTTAAATGATCCAGCTGCTTACTCTGTCAGTCTGACATTGAATGAATGTGTATAGTGGTTTATGCATCTTTATATGATTGCTTTCTTGGCAGGGTTATATCTCTTGATATGTTTATTTTATTGTAGATTTTCCTACTGTACCTGTGCTACATGTCTTGCCCAAAATCCACAAGGATGACATGAGACCTGCAATGAGATGTACTAACTCCAGTTAAGGGTGGCTCACTGAGCCGTAGTGCAACGTTGTAGAAAAGAACTTAAAACCAGTGCTAGATTCCTCTCCTACTGTCTTACATGACACTAAACAGTTTTTACAAGATATGTATGCTCATGTGAGCTCTATGGGAGGATTCTATACAAGAATGCTGTTTCCTTTGATGTTAATTCTCTTTGCATGGTAATTCTGCATTTTAAAAGGAGAGGTGCTGTATGATCTTATCTGGCTAATAAGAACCAGTATGGTAATAGTAAGATAGATTTTATTTGCTTGCTTTTAGAGTTGATCCGTGAGTATAATGTCTTTTTTTGTGAGTACTATCTTCAGCATTTAGGCATAGCAATAGGCACCCCATGCCAGTAGCTAAGTTAATATAGTTACAGCTCTGTGGGAAGAGGATTCAGTTTTGAAAAATAATATTTTTGCAGGCTATGTTAATTTTCATTGCAGATTTGTTGACAATATATTTTTTTATGGAAAGGTATTATAGATTTGTTGAATGATTTTGTCATGTTCCTATATCAGACTACTGATTATTTGAAATTTATTCAAGTTCTCCAATGCTGAATTAAACTTCGATGTGAGAATACTTAAAGGAAACACTGAAGTTTTTAGTAACAGCTTGTACAGAAAGACTTGTAAGAAGAACAATATTTTGATAAGAGATAGTATGTACACCTTGCACATTTAAAAGAATATTTTAAGGGGGCAGGGGATGCGTATTTCTAGGTTAAATGATTACAGGCAAAGTTTTTTTCTTCAGCTCTGAATGTTTTTAAACATGAATTGTTAGATCATGGATACAGTAGTAAACAGGGTGAGCAAATGAGTATTGATGTCAGACATTTATGAGATTGCAGTGCTAAACCTTACTTTTCTAAGTCTGAAATGTTTCATTAATCAGCTTTAAATCATGTACAGCAGAGTCCTGTTGTTTCTGCTTGTTTGCAATACTCAAGTGACATTGATAGGATTTGCCAAATCATTAAGAAAAACTGGTCTACTCTAACTTCAGATAAACATCTTAAAGATTTTATTGGTAAAAATCCACATTTTATATTTAGGAATAAGAAATCGCTGAAGAGATTATGCTACAGTGAATGTAAGCACGAGGTTTGCACAGGATGATAGAGGTACCTTTCCATGTGGAGGTTGTAGCAGTTGTGACTTAATCTGTGCTTTAAATACTGTTTTACATCCTTTGACAAAGGTATTAAATTTATGTTAAAGCTAATTGCTCTATTAGGAATGTTGTCTATTTAGAGCAGTGCAGATTATGCCACTTTTTATATAGGTAAGAAATTGTTCTCTAAGAGAACATATTAGGGAGCATTTGGCAGCTATACGCAGGTGAGAGGATAAGAGTGCCCTAACCAAATAAGTTAGAGAATGGGTAAAGCACATACATTTACCTTTATTTTGTGAAATGCTTAGTCGAGATCTTATGAATGGGTGACTAAGTATATTACTGATCAGCATGAGGTCAGGTGGTTTGTGAAGTTAAGCAGTGATAGGGCTAAAATAGGAAGTGTCCTTTAAAACCCCATCTTAAAATGCATTCCTTACATTCATTTCATTATTAGCTTTCACTAGTTTTTATTTGTTCTGTAAGTGTGTGATTGTACTTGTATGAATGGATGATTTGTTGAATGCTATTGGTGATCTGACATTTGTTTGCTATTCCCCCTTACTTAATGTTAGTAACTACGAAGGTTCATTCACTTTGGTCGTTTGTCATGTGACTCTATACACCTCCATATTCCAGCACTCTGGTTGATTTAATGCGCTGACAGTAAGTGTCCGCATATGTTCTTAATTGTTTATAATAATTCTTGTTTTAAATTATTTTTTTTGTATTTAAATATACTTGTTCTTTCTGTATGGTCTGATGAAGCACAATTTTTAGGCTGTGCTGCCGTGTTTTGCCCTTCTTACTATTTATTGTTTTTCAAGTACTTGTATTTGAAATCGGAGGACATTCATTCACAGCAGATTACCTGTTTCTTTTCTACATGTTGAGATATAACCCAGAATTAGTGAGAATTTTTGGTACTGACCCCAGGTTTGTTACAAAAATGGGCAGAAACTTTAATAATTTGTTTGAAAGGAAAAATACTAGAAAAGATAATGGTAGACCTGGTACTAAAAGATGTGGACACTGCCAACAATGTGGATACCTTTTAGAGAAGAACAGGGTTATCTTACGCAATTCAACTGCCACAGAAGTGTGTTTGAGGACAGGGAACTGTGAAAAAAAAGATTAAATGTACCCATTTATAAAAAATGTGCTTGCTCTTACATTGGAAAAACAGAGAACATTAAAGAAGCAGATATATGAATACTGCTACAGCATTAGAACTAAAAGAAAAACAGTGCTCTTTATAAGCATTCCCTAGCAAAACCTTCCCATGAGGAATTTTCATTTGGTATTTTGGAAAAAGCAGATATTGATCCCAGGGTAGGAGACCAGGAAATGTACTAAAATACAAAGAACTAGTATGGCAATTCAAGCTTAATGCCTTCATATTTCCTGGTCTAAATGTCACAATCAGAGCCGAGATGAAATGCTGCTAAACTTTAATATAAGTTAATTTACTGATGTTATCTTGTCACCATCTCCCTTCGTTCTTACTGGTTGGGTTCGGAACCGATCCTCAGTTCTGATTCTGCCGTTTACTATAGCTCGAAAGCTTATACTGGCTCAAGGCTAACCCCTATCTCAACGTGCCTAGCGGTAGCTACCCAGATCTCGTGTGCCGCTTGCAGCGTTGAGATTGTGACTACTGGCTCAGGCTAAGTATTTAGTTTTTTCGTATTTTGCTGTCTTCCTTTTCCAGGATTATTAGCAGTTTAATTACCTTGTTGGTGTCTTAGTCCTCTCGTTTAAACAAACTTCTGACCTTCCCCTGCTGTAGTTTTTTGGTTGTTCTTGACCATCGTTTTCTTAGGCCTTGCTTTCCCCTTGAGCCCGTTTAACTTAGAGGGTTTGTTTCTTCTTTCCCCTCTATCTGTTGGATTAGCCATTTAAGTTAGAGGCTCTCCTATTGGGGGAAATCGCCATTTTACTTAGAGGCTCTCCCCCTTCTTCCTTTTCCTAAAAAAAAAAAAAAAACAAGATATCCTTACTTGTTGGTAGTATTTGTAGTTGTGTTTTGCTAGCTGTTACAGCCTTATTTTTGCTGTTTGCGTCTTTCTAGTTTATCCAGCATGTCCAGAGTCTCAAAACCCTCTGACTTGTGCTGCCAAAAAATGTCCCTTATGGATGGGCACACGAGCTGTGTATACTGTTTGGGGGCTGTTCACCTGCAGAACTCATGCTCTGTCATGGTTTCAGCTCTAGAGTCCTGCAGCAATAGAGAAAAAATAAACTAATTCTGCGTGGCCATTTAAAGAATCTTCAGGATCTTTTGTCTCTGGTTCCTCAGCCAGCAAAACAGTCTGAAAAATCTCCCAAGCCATCCTCAACAGTTCTGCTTTCTGAGCAACCCAAATCTGCTGTCAAATCTTCGGCTCTGTCGGTTCACAGTGTCAGCTCCGACAAAGCTATGTCTCCAGCAGCTCCATCAGTGACTTCGGAGACAGTCCGGGCCCATAAAAGAACCAGGTCTCCCTCTCTGCAGCCAGTATGCTCTGCTCCACAGTCTCCTTTGTTGCAATCTGTGACAGGCAATCACCAGTCCTCTTCTCACTCCTCTCGGTCATCCAGGCTTTAGGACCATGATGTGGAGAGAGTGGTTAATAGGCTCAAGTCACAAACACCTGTCAAATTGCTATCGAGCCCAACCCATAAGGAATTGGCTCCTTTGGCCCATCCAGCTTCTCTATCAGTTCCTCCTCCAAATCTCGAGCTTGGAGCCAAAGTGCATGGATGTCACGGTAGTGGAACCGTCAGCTCCGGTTACTTTTCCTTTATCGGTTCTTACTCCCGCTCCGATCTCCTCAATGCCTTAGTCCATCGAGGGATCTGGGCACTGAAGCTCTCTTGGCTGTGACGGAGGAAGTGGCATCGGACCCTAGTCCGACCCTGGTCTCCCTCCCGGAGCTTCGGCGCAGGTGAGCTCAGCTCCCACATCAGTCCCGGTTCACAGGAGATCTCCAGGCTCTTTGGAGCCAGAGGCTCCTTTGGCTTGGGACCATGGCACCTTCGAGGAGATGAGCGTGCTATCCTCTGAGACTGCTCCACCCTCGGCTCCATCTCCCTCGGTGCCTGTGCCGGCCTTTGACCCTCCTCCTCCCCCTTCCAAGTGTAGGGAAACTATGTCCCAGGATGCCCCCATTGGGCAACCCCACCTCTTCTGAAACCTCCCCCAAACATTTGGAGGTCCCATGGAAGAAAAAATTTAAGAGGAAGCATCTGGAATCCCCTGTGTCCATCACTTCAGACAGACTTGGATGAATCGGAAGGGTCTTCATGGTCCCCCTCTGAGGTCTCCTTTTCGGACTACTTGGAAATCTTTAGACAGAGGGGTGGCTGGAAGAACGTAGCCCCTTCTGAGGATGAGTCAGTCTACCTGGACACATATGGTTCCTGACCCTCCGCCTCTTGGGTGTCTCCGCCTTTTGACCCACTTTTGTCTGTAGTGAGTCAGAAGGTATGGAGCGCTCCATAGACCATGGAACCGGTTCCGTGGAGACCAAATAAATTTATAACGGCCCCAGAAGACAAGTCCTTTCTCTCCACAGGGGTTCCTATTTATGCTATGGTGGTGCCAGCAGCTACTAAAAAGGAACTTGGCGAAACTTCTTCATCTGTCTATCCACCAAACAAGTAGTCCCATATGATGGACAGGTATGGGAAGCAAATGTTCTCTTCAGCGAACTTTACACTCAGGTCACTGAATTATTTGTCACACTTCATGAGACTTCAGAGAGATCTCCTAAAAGAGTTGGGAGAAACCCTGCAGGACCCTACAGCTGAGGGAGTTGCGAGCAGGGTGGCTTCCCAGCTTGCAACCTTGACTTCAGTGGTTAAGTCCTCCATGAGGCTCATTTCTTATGTGGCAGATGCAGCAAGTAAGGCAGCAGGTACCGGAGCTGCTTTTCAGAGACTCCTGGATGCGCCTTTGTCAATTTGCAGAACCCTTCAAGTCCTCCTTTACCAATACCCCTTTTGATGGCTTATGCAAGTTTGGGCCTCAGGTCAAAGAGACTCTCACCAGGTGTGAAAAGGATGGCAAGACTCACTCTGCCATAGAAATCCATTTTTCCACTCCATCTAGACCCTAACCTAAAGGTCAAAAGAGTGGGAAAATGTGGTTTTGAAAATGCCAGGGAGCTTTGCCTGAAACACAGACAACTTTTCCCCAGGGACAGAGGGGGAAACAATAACAGAAGACACTGGCCTCGTGGCAGGGGGGTCTGCAACAGCAGGGTGACAAAAATACATTCTCCGCTGGGCCCTTCCAGCACTCCTGAAGGGAGGCCTGACTCTCCACCTCTGGGGGCAGTCAGGGGCAGAGTATCATTGTACCCAACAGCCTGGCAAACTGTTATGAAAGATGCATGAGTACTGTCAGTAATATCCAGGGGTTACAAAAATCCCTTTTCACAGTTACCCCCCCGAAGAACAAAATGGTCAATCCCAGACATTCTCCCCAGTCTTTGGGATCAAGCAAACCTAGAACTACAAAAATGTTGCTAGAAAAAAAGAGCCATCCAAGAAGTCCCCGCAGACCAAATCGAATCTGGAACATAAAGTTCTTTTTTGTTCCAAAAAAAGACAGGGGGACTGGAGACCCATCTTGGATCTCAGCAAGCTAAACAAATCAGTAAAAAAAGTGAAGTTCCGGATGCTAACACTGCAGTCCATTCTTACCTTTTTGGGTTAGTACAATTGGATTTGCTCCATTGATCTCCAGGATGCATATTACCACATAAAAATGGACAGGCGATCTAGGAAATTCCTACTCTTCTGACTGGGAACCAGTCATCAGTTCAGAGCTCTGCTCTTTGGTCTCACCACAGCCCCCAGGGTATTCAAGTGTATGGCGGTGGTCACAGCTCACCTGAGAGGTCTAGGGATTCCAGGTGCTTCCATATCTAGACTGGCTCCTCACTGCTACCACTGAGCATCAACTGATCAAAGCATGGGACTACACAATTCAAACCTGTTCCCAGCTAGGCATCACCATAAACTACAAAGTCTGCTTTGTTGCCTTATCAGTTCATTACATTCATAGGGGCAGACTTAGATACAAGAGCCATGATAGCAAAGCTGCCTCAAGACAGGGTGTCAACCATTCGTCAGCAAATTTCATTCCTCATGGAAAAGAAGAGTGTCCGGGCAAGAGAGGTATTGAAAGGCCTGAGCTCACTGGCTGCAGCAATTACTCTAGTCCCTATGACTCGCTTCCACATGAGAATTCTGCAGTGGATTCTTTTCGCTCAATGGTCATTCCAGGATTTACCAATGTCACATATAATCTCGATCATGGAATCCTGCAAAAAAGACTTAGTATGGTGGCTTGTCTCCTCCCAGGTGACTCTGGGCAGACCCTTTCTAGACCGCCATCCAGTAGCCACAGTGACCAAGGATGCCACCCAGATCGAGCGGGGGGGGCATTATCTGGGACAGATTGTCCAAGGAATGTGGCAGCCACACGAATACCACTTGCACATCAATGTTCTAGAGATGAGAGCAGTGCTTCTGGCATTGCAAGCACTTCAAGACTCTCTACCTACCAGAACTATTGCAATTCAGACAGACAATATGTCAGTGGTATGGTACATCAACAAACAAGGTGGGACCAGATCTTACCCCTTGTATCGGGAGGCCTTTTGAGTATGACAATGGGTGATGTCTTCCCAATGTTTTCCGATTGCGGTGCACATTCCTGGTAAATCCAACACGATAGCACACAGGCTTCAGCAGGGCTATCCTCATGCCTCACAAGTGGTCCCTGAAGCAAAACGTCGCGGACTTTGATTTTTCACAAATGGGGCCAGCGATGCTGTGATCTTTTTGCCACTCCCCTCAACAACAAATGCAGCAGCTATTTTGCCTTAGTTCCCCCACTGGGTCACCCAGGGATGCACTTGTTCAGGATTGGCCTCTAGGACTACTTTATGCCTTTCCACCTTTTCCTCCGATCCCCAAGGTACTTCAGAAAGCAAAGTCGCTGGGTTGCAAGCTCATCCTCATTGGTCCTTACTGGCTTCATCAGATATGGTTCCCGTTTCTCTGCCATCATCTACAAGTAGAGCCTTGGATCCTGGATCCAGTTCTGGAACTCCTGTTGCATCAGTTGGGCATGCTCCACCCCTCTCTCCCAACTATCAAGCTGACAACTTGGTTTCTCCACTTCCAGTCTTAGCCAAGCTCCCCAACATTTTCCTGACAGTTCAGCACATCCTGGTGTCTTTTCACAAGCCCACTACCAGAAAGATTTACGCTAACAAATGGAAGAGGTTCTCTTATTGGGCAAAGAAAAATGATATTGATCCCTTCACTGCTCCTGTTCCCAAGATTCTTGATTTCCTGGCTGAAACATTCGAATGAAGGGCAGCTGCAGCTACCATTAGAGTCCAACTGGCTGCCATCTCCAATTGTTATGTGGGAGAGTTGGGCTCTAATATGTCCCATAAACTGTGCAAAGCATTCTTACAAGGTACAACCCTTTTACGGCCCCCAGTAAGAGAAGCCCACCCCTCCCAGGACCTAAACTTTGTTTTAGCTTCTCTGGTTCTTCCACCCTTTGAACCAGCATCATCTTGTTCCCTGAAATTTCTGTCTTGGAAAACCCCCTTCTTGATTGCCATCACCTCAGCTAGACAGGTTTCAGAATTACACGCTTTATCTGTTCACCCATCGCATCTCATCTTCTACAAAGATAGAGTTTCTCTCAGAACCAATCTCTGCTTCTTGCCAAAGGTGGGTTCAGAGTATAATTTAAATCAATCCATTAAGCTTCCTGTATTCATCCCCGATTATGGCAATAAGGCAGAGTACAGACTCCACCAACTGGATGTTCATAGACAATTATGCTTTTATTTACACAGGACCAAGGACTTTAGAAAATCATATCAATTGTTTGTATCCTTTGCTGACGTACAAGGTTCTCCAGTTTCAAAAGTGAACTTACGAAAGTGTCTGTCAGATACAATCTATACTTATGATTTGCATAACAAGAAGCTTCCAGGGAAAGGCAGAGGACACTCAACCAGGGCCTTAGCTACCTCATTTGCCTTCCAAACCAATCTGCCTTTAGGTTCAATCTGTGCAGCAGCAACATGGGCAAAGCCTCATACCTTTATCACTTATTACAAAGTGGATGTGGTCTCCCGGAATAGGGCATCCTTTGGTTCCACGGTCCTGAAGAATTTATTCGTGACCCACCCAAGAACCAGGTGCTGGGGACGCTGTCCCAACCAGCAAGAATGAAGGTGAGATGGGGACAACATAACAAAGAAGTTATGTACTTACCATAATGTTCCATGTTTGTTGTCCACCTTGCCTTCCTTCTTGCATCCCCCCCCTCCTTCCCCCTTTCTGGAGGATAGAGAGGAATTCCTTCATTGGTTACACTGGCTGAGTTTCCTGTTGACATATCAGATTAGGTGACCATGCATTGTTTTTCCTTCCTAATCTTTGAATGTGGATTGTTCCTTTATACACAAGGTTTCCTTATGTGTAAGAGCTTAGTAACATTTGCATTTTACTACTGTCTAGTGTGGACCATCACAAATGAGATCTGGGTAGCTACCGCTAGGCATGTTGGGATAGGGGTTAGCCTTGAACCAGTATAAGCTCTCGAGCTATAGTAAATGGCCGAGTTGGAGCAGAGGATAAGCTCCAAACCCAAACATCAACAAGGAAGGCGAGATGGACAACAAACATGGATTGTTATGGTATGTACACAACTTCTTTTTTTACCTATTCTGTCTACACAGTTTTTATGTTCAATTTACATTTTTTTAATATTTTATTGTTTTTAAAATACCACAATGAATACTTTACATTTTTAAATTTTAGGTTTTTTGAGGCTTTTGTATTCATGTGATTTTACCTTGTCACCTTATGAATGTATACATTGTATCAGTCCTTTAAAGAATTAATTCATTTAGTTCATTCTTCGTGTATTTGATTGGTGTATTTGTTTCACTTGAGTATGTAAAATATATCAGTTGGTCAGGACTTTTATTCCAATGCAGCCCTAAACAGAATAGGACAAAAGCTCAATTATCAATCAAATTGATTTATTATTTGACATTCACTGCAGTTCCTGGCTTTGTGCATCCTTGTAGCTAAGTCAGCCTGTATTCTTGGTTAGAGTTGTATTTGGGTGACTGCTGCCAATTTTTTTGGTTATTAGTTAAAATTAAATTGGCCAATGTAAGCCTTAAGTTTCTTAGTTTATTCGTTGAACCAATAAACCAAAACAAAATAGTATGTTATAGGGGAAAAAATGTAAAGACAAGCAATAAAGTATAATTGTACAAAATATTAAGCAATGTAGTCATCTGTAAAAGTTCTAAGGTTGGTTTGTTCATGGATATGAAATAGGTTAGTGATTTTCTTAGAAATGGGTGTCTTTTGCTTCTTATGATGTTCCATCAAATTATTTTGGAAGGTCTCAGTTGTCTGTTTCCTAACCTCTATTGGGAGATGGTTCGATGTTTTCAGGCCCAGTTTATTGAGAGTTCTATCACCAATCGCCATTATGAAGCATCATCTAATCAAAAATGTGTGTAACTGACTGCTTCTCAGTGAATATATTTTCTGAGTGAGAACTTTCTTCACAGTGAAGAACAGTATATAAGCTTAATGACTTTAGACATCTTTGTTTCTAAAATTACAGTAGCCTATGCTGATAGCCATTTAAATTTTTACAGTTCAACACAGTGGTTTTCACAAATGTTTACAAGGACGACAAATCTAACAATCTTGTTTTCACCAGTTTGAACTTAATGCATACTGTGGTTAGAGTGAAGCTGCAAACAGATACTATATTCCAGTTTGGGAAGAAGGACATTTCTTGCAAGGAAACTTGCATCACACACATCACCAGTATTTAAGTCAAATGTATATAGAAGAGAGATTTTGCAATTATTTACATTTTACTAGCTGCCATGCTTTTAGACACAAGAAAAGCATACTGAAATGTCAAGCAATAAGGATGGCAAGGATGACATCGCAGTGTGATGAGGTGTGCGACAAACTGGTTAAACTGAAAGAAATGTTCATCGTTAGGGGTTACCCAGAGAACTTTATTAGTGGCTTGGTCAAAGTAGTCTTCAATGAACGGGGGCAGATTTAAACCTCTATTAGGATTAGGTCTTGGCAGATCAACTACTGATAAAAATAAGGTTAAATATGAAATAGCCCTTATCATACAGCATATCATTTTCTAATGAGAAAAGGGAGATTGTGAAAGAAACTGGAATGTTTTTAAAGTGAATTCAGATTTACTTAATATGGTGGGGGCCAAACCTATTTTTATTATGAAAATTCTAACAAATTTTAAGCAGCTGTTTGAAAATAAAAAGTCAGAGGTTTCAACTTCTGACCGGAGCACTATCCCCTGTGTTTGTTGTAAATAATGTTCTTTTCTTATAAAGATACAAACCCTGATACTGGAAAACATCCTTAACAGTAAAATATTACTTCAGAAAGGGAACTGTTCCACACCAAGAGTTGTTTATTCAGCAGTGTGCAACAATTGTCCAGCATATGACACTGGCAAAACAGAGCTTACATTTAAAACTCACATTTATGGACATCTTTAAGGTATTGCCAACCATAAAGAAAATAGTGTCTTATATAAACACTCAGTTAGCTGTATTGGATTTAATAGGTTCTCCATTTGTGTTTTGGAAAGAATTATTAACCCCAGGGGGAGACTGGAAATGATGGCTTAGTAAGACAGAACATATGTGGCAGCTTAGATTAAGTGTCACTTTTCACCAAGGTTGAAGGAACAAACATGTTTCAGAGTTGCACCAGTTTTGAAAATTAGGGCCAACAAATTGTAAATCAATTATTTATCTTTTTTTATGAGACCTTTTATGTTGTATAGGATATTTATGAGTAAATGGTTTTACACACTATGTAAATCAGCATATTTTCAAACTTCTTTTAGTTTTCAAATCCATTCTTATATCTTTAATAACCCAATTAGAGGAATAATTATACAATTATTTTAATTAACCAATGGATTCTCTTTGTGAACAGCATAAATAATGACTTTTTTATCTGAGTGTTATTCTGATGAAGTATCCTTAGTGGGACAAAAGCACTCAATCTCTAATAAATTGTGTTTTTTTTTTTTTTTACCATTTTTGGATCCTTGATGGAGTTATTGCAGTTGTGTCTTAGTTTATTCATTGAACCAATACACCAAAATAGAATAGTACATTACAGGGAAAAAAAGAATGTGAAGCCAAGCAATAAAGTTGAAATTGTACAAAATATTAAGCAAACCTAATCATCTGTATAACTTCTAAGTTTGGTTGGTTCACGGATTTGAAACAGGCTATGCATGAAACAGTAGGTTAATAATTATCTTAGAAACAAGTGCCTTTTGCTTCTTAAGATGTTTCAGCAAATTATTTTGGAAGGTCTCAGTTGTTTCCCAACCTCTGTTGGAAGATTTTGTGATGAGGTATAATTATAAGGAAGTTATGACCACCCAAGACTCTGTCCAAGAAGTTGATAGAACAGAGTTGTTGCAGTATAAAAAAACAAATTCAGGGATGATGCTTTCAGGCTGATGACTGACTATGGCAGTAACATAGGGTTTTTAAGCATCTTATCTACAAACACTGGGGTATCCTTATAGCAGATAAAAAATGTCAGCTAGTTCTTGCATGCTATTTTCTTACAGAAGAGGAAAAACTATTGGTAATTACTTTAATCATTATGAGAAAATTGATACTCAGCAATAGAATGCATCCTTGTGGTGGGTTTCCAGCCATGTGGGCATTGTTCTGTATGTAAGTACATTTTGAAAAAAAAAACAATTTACATTTAGGAATATCCCCAAAGTTTTTGATATAATTTGTTTAGGTACATGCTGATTGGATAGTTATTTCGCTAGTTGCACATGTTCAGCTTTTTATGTAGGACAGATGTCCGGACAACTTAAAACTTGAATTTTTGAGCATATGAGTGATATCTGAAATGGCCACCTGTCCAATACATTCATTATATAAGCATATCCAGAAACATTCTTCTGCTGTGTTTAATTTCACTATTATTGACAGGATTAATCCAGCTTCATGTAATAAGTTAGGTTGGCATGGCATCCTTGGATTCACCATTTTGCCTTTGCACTTGGCTGTACTTGCACAGACTTTTGTATTCAAGTCAGTGCTGTCGGACCAGTTTAGATGGAGTTCTTTCATCTATCTCCATTTTGAAGCATCATCTAATCATCAAAAATGTGTGTACTTGTCTGCCTCTCAGTGGATATATTTTCTGTATGGGAACTTTCTTCTCAGTGAAGAACAGTATATAAGGTTACAAACTTTAGATAACTTTGTACCTAAAAGCATGACATCATTTAGACAGCTATTTAAATTCTGGCAGTTCAACCCAGTGGTGTTCACAAATGTCTACAAGGAGAATAAATCTAACAATCTTGTTTTCAACAGATTGAACTTGCATATGCATACTGTGGCTAGAGTGAAGGGCTGCAAATGGATACCATATTCCAGCTTGGGAAGGAGGACATTTCTTGCAAGGAAACTTTCTGCCAGTGATGATAGGAGGTGGGATGTCTTGTGGTATACTTTTAGCTGATTTAGTCCCTTAATGACAATTTCTGTTAGTTTATTTTAAAACGTTTAGTGAGGTATTTTGTTTGGAGACATTAGGAATGGTGGTGTTGTGGTTATACGTCAGCAAGACGTATAGAAGTTTGTATAACCTTTCTGTTGAGACAAATGTCATGATACTAGATTTATTTAGGATGATTTACTTTCCTTTTCATGAAAACCATCTAAAACTGCACAAAGTACTTTATGTGTGGTCTTCTCAAAGCCCTGTAGTATGGGTGAGGTACCCTTTGATTCTGGAATCTAACCCTCTGAGGATAGACCCCCAGCAGTTAGTTTACTACTGCCACTGCCCTCTCATTCTACTCCTGGTGGTCTAATCCAGGAGGGATCAGTAGTCCAGGATGCATTTCCTGCTCTCTTGCTGTCAATTCCACTCCCCAGCCAGGCACTTCCCATCAGGGCTGTTGTGGCCTAAGCAGAGCACCTTGTTTGAACTGAACTTCCACTGTTACATATCTGCCTACTTGTTCAGCCTTTCCAAATCCTGTGGAAGACTTTTCTACCATTCTCCACTACTGCATTTATCTTTGTGTCATCAGCAGAGAGAGAATCCTGTTCTGTATTCCACTGAATATGTTTCAGACAAACAAACTGAAGAGTAATAGTCAAGTAGAGACCTCCGCACTACTACACAGTTTTATATTTCCTGACATTGTCCCACTCAACACACTCCTCATCCTAACATTCAACAACGTAGCTATCAGTTTCTTTAGTATTAGTTCTAACTCATCTCCTCCAGTTTTTTTGTTAGCGTTGTGTGACGGACAAAGGTCTTGCTGAACTAGGTAAACTATATTTACTAATTACACCTTTGCAAAGTTCACCGGAAACCCAGTCACAAAACTGGATCAAGTATGAATGACACCTTCCCATGCTCGACTATACATCTGTGTTGGTTGCTACAGTTCATGGATCTCTAAAAATGTTACCACTCATTCAAAAAAGTTTCACCCAGCATTTTCATGCTGTTAAGCTAAAATGCCTGCAGTTCCCTGGAATATTTCTGCCCCTCCCCCCACCTCACATTAAATAAGGACCCCAGACTTACTTGTCTTCCAGTCCTATAGCATTCCTGTTTTTGGCCAGAGGATCTGCCGATACAATGGCCATTTTTCTGAGGACTCTAAGAGGCAGCCCATGAGTTCTTTGTGCTTTATCCTCCCTAAGGGTAGCCACTTACCTCTGAACACCTTCCGTTTCTCTCTCTCTCTATCCTGGTGTGCATTCTTGTTGTTCTAGTTCTGCCCTCCCATGCTTTTAAGCATGACATACTCCTCTTGTTTAATTTTGTGTGGAATGAAGTAAAGAAATGACTACAAACCTCCTCTTTCTCCTGTTCTTCTGCAAACTCCTTCCCATATCTACTCACCCTGATGACTTTTCTCCTTCCTCTTCCTTCTGTCACATACACATTTGGAAAACCCCATGCTTCCTCTAGGCCCTTTCTGCTCACTCCCTTTCAGCTTTAGCCTTTACTATATATGTAGCCATATTACAAGCTCCTTGTCCAGTGCTTCCCCCAAGGCCAGATCAAGCACAAGGTAACTTAGGCAGCTCTCTAGGGCCAAGTCCTGAGTCTGAAGCCCATAAACACTCAACCCAGGTTATGGCTGCTGCTCCATTTGCACTGTTCGATTTGTGTGAAAATCTCCAAGTTCTCATTTTCTTTCCCTTTCTGTCACTGGCTTGAATGTAAAGCCAAAGCAAAACGGACTTCCTGGAGATTTCAAAGCACAGGTATATTTGTACAGCCAAGTAAAAAGCTGTACACAGCTCTGAACCTTCGTTCTCCTCTTTCATCTAGTGTGTCTCACATACTACAGGGAAAGTGTTACTGGCTGTAGAACAGAATTTCTAAGAGAAGAATACACTTTCTGTATGTAGTATGTGCATAGCTTTGAACTGCTCCTTTTATTTGACATTTTTGTACTTTATAGTGCTGAACTCCTCCTTTTGCATGGTATTTTTGACATAGTACATGCATAGTTCTGAACAACTCCTTTCATGTGGTGTGATATATGTATATAGCTCTGAATGCTTGCTACCATTAATGCTGTGGAACATAACTACTGAAGTAATTTCGCAAACAAAACACACACAGGCCATTAGCTTTACTGCCCGAGTATACCCATAAATACTTAAAAAGTGAAAAGTAGAAAGTCATGGACATTCACAGGCCATTTAGAAATGACAGTATGTCCTTAGAAGGTTCACTTGCATATATCCCACAGGCCTCCACTGCAAGAGATTTAAGGTATTATGCAGTGAAGACATTAACTTGGCTGGATCTTTCTTGCAGATTTTACTAAATTGTGACACCTTGGAATATTTTAGTGTCATTCTAATGTTTATGGATATCAGACTTGATTTTAAGCTCTGTGTTTCTAAACTACAGCCAAACAATCAACTTATGTTGTACAGATAAGGTCAAAAAAGGTTGAAACATACACATCTACACCTTTACTGGACTGAATGTATCCATAAAAGCATAAAATAAAAGGAGAGAGTCATGGGTATTCAGAAGACTTGTAGCTGAAACGCTGGTATATCTAAGTAGGCATTTGCATGCATGTATAGATGCACATTGTGTGTGTATACATATATCTACACATACATACATATATATATATATATATATATATATATATATATATATATATATAAAGACAGAGTGTGTGTGTGTATAAAGATATACACGTACCGCCATATTCAGAATGAGCAAACAGCAAATGCATATGATCTATCATTCTTAGCAGTCACCACTCTTACTGATTTGGAAAACATAACTCGGAGCCTCGGTTCTTGTACTCTGCTTTTCATGTGTTTATGTACAAATGTACAAATAATTTTACATTTTGAGAATATGTTTTATTACCTAGGTAGATCCACTGATGTGCATTTAGAATTATTAAAGATTCAAATGTAATTTTTTTTTTCAGGTGTGCAGACTGAAGTTTTAATCGGTATACAGCATATTGTTGTCCAATGTCTATAAAATATTGTGATTTTTAAAGCTTCATACAGGCAAAGTTTACAAGGATTAGAAAAGCTCAAAGTTTATACTGCAAATGTGCAAAATAAATCGTTCAAAAGCAGAACCAAGTTATTTCTGAGTTTGTTGAAATGAGCAGTACAACGTTATTTGAAAATTAGCACATTTTTCTCAAAAGCTTCATCTGCATATTCTCATTCCTTTTCATATTTAAAGTGAATGGAATGTATTTCACCAGATTGTATGACAAAGGTGTGAATGGCCGGAACATCATTTTCCAAACACCATGAATAATACAGATAATAGGAAGAGAAGCGTGTTAAAATGTGTTATTTGCCTTTTTCATTTTAGCACCTGCAGTGTGTGAACTCATCTCCTTCCTTATATTGGTAAAATGCTACCAGCATGCCATGGTTATACACCTGCCCATGTTTTATACTACATAATTACTTTTTAGAGTGTGGATGGGAAACTAAGAGAGACTAGGGAGGGTGTGGGTATTCTGTTTAGTCATTTATCACTGCAGTTAAAAAAGGAAAATGCAAGGTCTGAGTTCTGCATTTATAATGGTGCTTTCAGTTCATTTGCTAAATGTACTTCAAACAGAAAAAGCAGATTCGGTGATAGAATAATAGTCATGATTTATGAACTATTCTGTTCTTACATCCAAATGCTCTTTCTGTACCACAGAAGGAAACAGTAATTAATGACAATTTCTGCAGATTTAAATTAGAAAGCTCAATACCAACAATTGCATAGTGTTTTGCCTGTCAGAATGGATTACTTTCATTAAGGTTTGGCATTATTTACTGTCATTTAGTAGCTTGTACTGTACTGATGTGACACAGTTCAAGTCAAAAATTCTCAGATTAGAACAAGAGAACTCAACAGATGAAACCATCAAGATTACAACACTAAGGCAACAATCCATAACTTGTAGCAGCAATGTTTAAGAACAAAACACTGCTGTTTCCTGGCTTTGCAGTCTCTTTCGAATACCCTGGTTTGCTCCCAGGAAAGGAGTAAGATTAGAAAATATTAATAAAGATAATAATTAATGATTTAATGAAAATCATTATGCTATGCAACCTGGTGTAGCACAGCAGAAATCAAAAACTACTGTAGTGAAAAGCCTTATAAATAATACATCATGTCTGGAAAGAGACTCAATTACAGCTTGTATATTAAAGAAAAGCTGTCCCCCAAGCCAGATGTGCTCTCAGGTGGAAATGCCTAGGAGAAGATGAGACACTTCCACATATGGTACACTTCCTCCTGATTTTGTTACACAGACAGACCAGCAATTACATGTTTTGTTTTTTTTAAATATTAGCACTGAACAAGAATGTAATCAACAGTGCTTTGCTTCTGTTACTAATTATTTTCATTCTAAATAAAGCTAATATTCAAGTCCTATAGCTGGGCAGCATTTTACCTTAGTATCAGTTATTAATGTACAGATTTGATATAATGTACAGCTACTTAGTTTTAATCTATCTGTGGAATCCTTCAACACCCTCTCACAGGGTCATCTTCTAAGACTGTGCCCTCAGATCAGATGGAAAATATCTCCATGACCTTAATAAATGTGCATCAGAGATGTGGGAAGGAAGAACAGGCAATTCCACTTCCAAAAAAAAAGACAGACTATCCTGTCCCACTGAATCGGCACTTATGTCATTACTAGATGGCTGTCATACTGGTGATTCACTTTTTTTAATGAATGCAATGAATTAGCCTACTTTCACTAGGTATAGATCTGGTCACCCTCACCTTCTAGAATTGAATCTATGGTTATATTGTTACTGTAGTATGGATATGATCATCTATCCACCTTCTAGAATTGAATATATGGTTATATTGTTTCTGTAGTATGGATCTGATCATCCATCCACCTTCTAGAATTGAATCTATGGTCATATTGTTTCTGCAGTATGGATCTGATCATCCATCCACCTTTGGGTATGGCTCTTTTTATCTATTCTTCTCTGTGTACGGTTCTGGTCTTTGGCTTTTTATTAAAACTTGATTGCCCCATAAGACATGTTGCAGCCTTTGGTATGTAAGCATACTGACTACAATCTGCAAACTATCTCCATGTATTGCTTCGCATGCAAAAGTATACAGCAGAGGTCCTACTTCTCAGATGGTACTGTCTGTTTTTTTTTTTTTTTCAATCCTATAATTATGTGCTAAACATAATGCCAACTGAAGAAAATATCTGCTCTCTCAGTTGTATGCCCAAACTGTTATTCCATTATTTTTATTGTACTTGGTTTCATAAAGTCCAAACAACCTCATTCAGATTCATAGAAATTATTGCTGAAAAGATTTACTGACAGCAGACACTACTGCCTGTTTTGGCTCATGTGTGTATGTATATAAATAAATAAATATATATATATATATATATATATATATATATATATATATATATATATATATATAGATATATATATATATAGATATATACATATATAGCTATAGAAATATGAATATCCATGTGTGTGTGTGTGTGTGTGTGTGTGTGTGTGTGTGTGTGTATATATATATATATATATATATATATATATATATATATATACATGAGTCTATGTCAGATGGACGAAAGTGCAAGTAAACGAAGACCACATCACCAAGACGACTTTGCCGACAGAACGAATCCCTGACAATGGTAAGTAGTGTGGACTGGGAGTTAGTCCCATTCCCTCACTGTAGTGCGATCTCTGAGTTGGTATATTTAAGTAGAGGGGGTGCAAGGGGGCTTGCCCCCCTGCTATACATGTTGTAATGTGGTTTTCAGTGGTATTATAAAATGGGAATGTATTCCTTTCTGTAATACACTGACTTACCATTATCAGAGATTCGTCCTGTTGGCAAAGTCATCTCAGTGATGTGGTCTTAGTTTACCTGCGCTTTCGTCCATCTGACATGGACCCATAGAGATAGATATATATATATATATATATATACATACATACATATATATATGTATATAATTCACATTGTTTTATTGAATAAAAATCCCAGTTAACGAAGACTTCTCTGTTTATTTATTTATTTTTTTTTTTAGTTGATGTGACTTTAGGAAAGGGACAGGTGTTTATTTGGAGTAGGAACAAACCCAGCACCCCTCAAGCTCTCTAAATATGCATAAGCATGTGCTCGCATACACTCACACACATGCATTTTGTATATGCCACCACATTAGAAGTCACAAAACTGCAAGCCATGCAATTTAAGAAAATAAGCTACAATTTAAAAGAAAATCAAGTGAATGTCAAAACTCCGTATGTTGTTATTAAAGGAGGTTTTGCAAGAGATATTAATCCTGCACCCTCCAGCATGTGGTCTTACACCTCACTTACTTCTGTATACTAACTTTGAGGTTACTCTACTTCAAAGTGGTGGGTGTACTCAAGACAGCACAACCTCTGACATGGACATGCAATTGTGCTATTTCAAAAAACACAATCCTCAGATTTTTTCAACAAGAATCCACAAGAAAAAAAATAAGCAGCTTTCATCTATGATGCTGTTGTGCAATTTTGTTTGTTTTTTGGTATGCATATAACAAGAGCCATACTGCTGCAAAAAGAACACATTCATTCTACATTTTAGGGGGAATGGGAAGCAGTCTTCACCCTAATACTTATGATTCTAACTCTGAGGGAAGCCTCCCATGTGAGTGTCTAAGTGGGCTTGCCCCCCCCCCCCCAAAAAAATACAGTTTCAAATATCTTTTGATTTTTTCTATTAGATCAAAATGACTGACCATCAGAAAGCATCTTAACTCATTTAATTTCTAAAGTAACAGTAAATGCAGGAGTATTGGTGCTTTCTGCTATGAAGAATACAGCTATTATATTTTGATACTTTCAACCTTTTGCTTTCTGACCTGATCTTTCCCAACCAGCATTGTTGTACCTACTACTAAATACATTTCATTTTCCACGTGTACCCCGTCCCACACCTGGAATAATCCATCGATTCTGCAGTCACTTTCAGTCATGTTTACAAATGGTTATATCCATTCCACTGAAAGGAGACCTTCACTGCAGCATAACTCAGCACACTGTTTCATCAGCTCCCATTTTGCATAAGAATAAGACTAGTGGGAGAAAGCCTCTGTGTACGAGTGCTATGTCACTGAATCTGTGGGTGTGAGACTCACCGGTGCCAAACCCAAGGGTAAATACCCTCCCAGGCTAAGGATGATCACATCCTCATAGGTAATACACAACAATGTGCCAAGCTAAATGGAAATAGAGCTACCTATACTGAGACAGATGATATAGCAAATCTACTTGCCAGTAGATACAGCTCCTGCTTTACTCTGCTTTCTACCCCCGACACCTCTCAAGAAACACCCCCAACTGTAACTCCTCCAACTATAACTAGGGGAATAGGGGCTTTTTTCATGGCCAAAAACAATAGGTTCCAAAAGTATCCCAAGATGCTTCCTAAATAGCATGAAAGATGATCTAGCAGGCCCTCTAGAATCATTATTTAACCTCAGCCCTCAAACAGGCTTTGTGCCAAATGAATAAAGGACTGCAGCTTTTATCTCTCTGCATAAGGGCAGGCCATTCACAGACCCAGCTAACTATCAACCCATAAGTCTAACTAGTCTGGTATATAAAGCCATGAGAACATGGGTATAATAATGACAACACTGAACCCAACCCAGTTTTGTTTCGTCAACAGCAGGTCATGTCTGCTTAACCTGATGGACTTCAAGTTTACCAAAGCAATGGAAAAGGGCAAAACAGTGCATATAGCCTACTGTGACCTGCCCAAGGCATTTTACACAATGCCTAACTCAAGCGTCACAGACAAGCTCATAAGACTAGGTATAAACTCCTATGTTTATACACAGATAGGACCCTAAGTCAGGATAGGGCAGTTTACCTCTACAAAAAGACCAGTCACTAGTGGCGTCCCTCAGGACTTGGTGCTGGGGCCTCTTCTTTTTGGCATATTCTTCTCTGAAGTTAAATGTTAACACCAGTGGCCTCTAGTTGACAAAGTTTACAGACAGTTGCAAAGTAGGCACAGTCAGAGAATCCCCAAAAAATGCAAATCCCCTCCAGGAAGGCCTTACTCAAACTAATAACTAGTGCAAGAGTCTCAGCTTAAAGCTCAATGCCAAGAAATGTGTAATGGTAAACTTTGGTACAGCAGTCATCCCAGGAAGTTATTTCATTAATATAACCCTGATAGTAGACCCTGTGGTCAAGGATTTGGAAACAAGTGTGGACAGACATTTGGCCTTTGACCATCATGTGACTAATGTACTAAGGAAATCATTCTATATTGCGCAACATGTCAGCAAGTGTATGGCATTTAGGTCCAGAGACATCATTGTTCTATTGCACTCGACCTTCATTAGACCAACCATTGAGTACAATGTCTTTCAGCATTTACCTCACCAGGTGTATGCAACAACCTGAGTGTCCAGAAAGGTTCCTCACAAAAGAAATACACAGTGTAGAAAATATACCCTATTCTTCCCTGCAATTGTTCAAACATAACTTGAACCAGTGGATGGCAAATTAAAAATTTACCCCATTCTGCACATCTGTCTCTATTAGAAAGAGAGAACTTGTAATTGCATGACCACTCACACCCAAGTTATATGCCAAAGCTATACATACTTATGGTATGAAACCTTGTCCAGTACAACTGGGAAGCATTAGGCCCTTTAGGGTCATTAGCCTAGTAATCAACTATGAACCTCTAAAACCTCCTGCAAGATCTTCTAGTGTGTGTGTGTGTGTGCATGCATGTACAAGTTAGATCAAATGAGCGCAGATTTTATTTGTATGAATGTGAGAGCAGGGTGCATGCAGGAGAGAGAGTGAGACTAAGTAGTGGAGAAAGGAGTGTGCTCACATGCGTGTGTGTGTGTCTATGTGAGCGAGAGAGTGAGATAGCATGTGTGGCTGAAAAAGGTGCATGGTGTGGGAATGTAAGACCAATGAATGAATCAATATGCATGTCAGTGTGAGACTGGTAGACTTAGGAATTGAGCACATTCATCCTTTTCTCCATTGCTGAATATTGTACAAACTTTGAGCTAGTATACATTAAGTTGCGGAGTAAGGTTGTAAATTTGAATTTGTACAGCTGCGAAAGCATTTTTTTTTTCCCTATAACGGAAAAGTACTGATACTTCATAATGTATTATGAAATATAATGCTCTTTATTCCAAAGGTCTAAACAAAATATACTAGTGGTTACATTCACCCATATTTTTATATTCACATTTAAAGATGAAATTTGTTCTACATTAGACTAAAAATGAAACCGATACTGATATCCAGGTACAAATTATTAATATGCTGGAAAATTAATTCAGGTTTGACAAAAAAATATTGTAATGACAGACTTGGGTTGACTAAAAAACAATATTTCCATAATAGTGTTAAAGTTTTACTAAGATGTGGTTAAGAAATCATAAACTGATATAACAGAGGTTCCCATAGCAATATCCTTCGCCTGTTTATAAATGTAGATACATTCTGGTTTGATGATAAAGTCCATAATGAAAATTAAAAATTAAATTTCACACAGATAAAAAGTTTTACTAGTCAATACTTCGCACAAAACTCAAGTCTAACTGTATGCAAAATGCTGGTGAAAAAAACAGACATATAAGCTGAGACCAATATATCAGTAATTTAGTATCTGAAATAATGTATGAAACTGCAAGCAGAGGTTAGTGTCCACTACACTGAACGTCCACAAATTTTAGTTATGGAGTCCAAATATTATCCTTTTCCATTTATTATAGATAATAGATTTTTTTCAAGTTTTCTGCACATTTGGAAGTCCTAATGTAACAGGAAGACATCAGCTCATGCAAAATAAAATTATAAGTATAACCATCTACAGTCCTAATAATACATTTTCATATAAAATGCACCCATTTCCTTTCTTAATATATCTGCATTAGTCAAAGTGATATTAGTCTTCCCATATTTTATATGTTCAGACGTTAAGGAACTATACAGTTCTGTATCTAGCAACACAACACATTTCCACTATATCTGTGAATCTTATATTTGAACATCAACTAAGTCCTTGCAAATATGAACAAGACAAATTTCTAAACACATTTTGCATTTCCAAAAGACTTATTTTATTTTCACTTACTGTTCAGATTGCAAAATAAAGTGGTATGGTGGAACAAATCTAGAGGGTTTCTTACAGGGTAAGAAAGAAAAAAATATTTTATTTTTGATAGACTGACCTCTCATATCGCCTCTGGCACTCACTCTTGGCACAGCAGAATGTTATTTAATTGATTTAATAGTAATCCATATGGATCATGGGAGGCTACCAGGCTAATGACCCTACAGCCTTTCTAAGCCTAGGAATTCATGCCCCAGTTTTCCCAATTATCAATGCCCACAGGCTAGAATGTCATTGGTACATGCCAGTGCCTTAGTCATCTACAAACTGCCCCTGTCCATAAGGGTCACATGTGACAAGCCAGGGGCAAGAATTCTGCTGATCTGAAAATCTTTTTAAACACTTTCCCACTCTAGGCTACATTGTAATCAGGTTAGTACAGGCTTGTAAGCACACACTGTTTCACTTTTTGACAAACTCAGATCTAGGCTGCGAGGGCAATATACAATGGGCAGATGATACAGGGCATGCCATAACATCTGCAAGAGGCATTCCCTCTAAGCAGCCTAGCCCTCCCCTTGAGACACAAGCTGTGATTTTCCCAATCTCTACTAGGGACTTAGCAATATCCAGTGTGTTCCTAAGTGTGCATAACCCCATCCCTCCTCCAGGGACAATTTATACCCAATTCACTCCTACCCCTGCATTGCTCCCTTCAGTGCTGACACCACCAATCAAACCTCATCAATCTGGGCTGCAGTCATGGTTCTACATATCTGTATCCCTCTGTGCCACAAAACCAGGCTAAACATGAGTATATCTTAACAGTATGAATTACTTGTAGGACTTACTTGTAAATACGCTGACAAAGAAATGCATTGTCAGTACAGCTGTCAAGTGAGAAGACCATTCTCTAGTTTAAAAAAAAAAAACTACAAAAATACTCAAAACTGTTTTATTATTATATGTGTTGAAACACATCCCTTCATAACATTCTGATACAAACACAGGTCCTGTAAGCCTTCATGAAAGAAAACCGATTCATATACTGTATGCTGCTATAAATATCAGCTTGTGCATACTCCTCCATCTGCTTCTTGTAAAGTATCTAATGCTGTTCCTTGGGAAATACCCCCCAGAGGCAGAGCGAGTCCAGAGGAAAAAATAGAGTAATATTAAGTCATTATAACACAATCCAGAGAAGTCCTAGTTTCACTCTGTCCAGTGAACCTCATTCCTTTGTATTTTTACAGTTTTATCAAATGTTATGACAGACCGTTCAAAAAATGAATGGTCTAGCTGTGAAGCGCATGGTGTTGCATTTTCCAGCCTAACGTCACTATATTTATGAAGTCAGCAGGTTCAATTATTTGTATAACTATCATAATAAACTATCAGTAAGTCAGTCGTCAAAACATGTCACTACATTTAACTTATGTTTTACTCCCATGACACTTTATGCACTTCAATTTTTCAAATCTGTTTTATTAAATGTTTAAGACAAAACATGATGAATGAATACAAAAAAAAAAAAAAAAGACACAAATGAGAAGCCCCTGTCAGGAATAACAGTTTAATTTCACCAGAAAAAAACCATTAAAACATTTTCATATACCTGCATATACACACATAGCCGGCCTTAGGCATAGGTCAACTAGGCGTCCGTCTAGGGCACTGCTGTAGCAGGGGTGCTTTTCCAGTCATCTGTATGGTGTAAGTAGACCTGGATGGGGGCACCAGGTGGTGAGGGCACTGTGAAGCCGTTTTGCCTAGGGCACCAGCTGACCAAAGGCCGGTTCTGTATACACATCTTATTGGAACTGAATATACACCTTACTACAATCCTTAACAGTATTTTTAACTCTGACCATAGCTGGCACCTTTCCTTAGATATTAGCTAGCATTTATATATCTTTGTTTCTTAATAGAAGAATTGACTGACTTCTTAAATCCACCATGTTGCGGTATGCTGTTCGATTTTCTTTCCATATCTAATTAAATATTTCCTAGATTAGGCATAAGATTTTGGAATAACAATAACAGGCAGAGGAACACTACTGTAGGGTGGAGTGTAATGATTAAGTAGCCATGGAAAAGAAAGATAATATTCCACTATATCCCAGAGGCTGGCCAGTTTTGTTCAGTTTCCTATGTTATATTGATTTCAACTACTATGTTGTTGTTTGTCTTTCGGCTTTTTCCCGGTAAGGATTCGCCACAGCGGAACTCCGGTCCGCTAATGATTGGCAGTAGATTTTTACGAAACGCAGAGGTGCCAGCTCGACAACCAACCTTCAACGAAGGCACACCCATTTCTGCACACATGTCTTTTGAACGCTACCCAACCACGGGGAGGACATGCAGACTCAACACAGAAGGCCCTCCCGAGCCAAGCCGAGAATCGAACAGGAGAACCTCTTGCTGTGAGGTAACAATGCTACCGCCATACCACCGCGGTATTGACTTCAACTACTATAACAGTCTTTATTTTGTCTGGACAGAACCTACATAATGTCACCTAGTTTTTAATGGGGCACTTTTTTTCTGAATGCAATTGTATAGTATAAATTAAGAGCTCAGCAGATCCTGCCCAGGTGTCCTGCAGAGACCTACAGTGACAGTGAGACAAAAGGAGAGACTTTGGAGTGCAAGTACCTTTTTCTGGCTTTTTTCTTGATATTTAAGCTATTTCCACCTAAAATGCTTGTTTTCTGGTATTTACTGCTTCTAAAATGCATATTTTTGTACTGTAACAGCATTTAATTGTGTTTGTACTTTAAAAAATCATTTTTTGTTGTAAATTGTTTTTATTGTTACTGGCTTCCCACACAAGTGCGACAGCCATTACTGTTCTTTAAAGGAAGTGTTTTTTCATTTGTTTCCACTGTTTTACTGAAATAAAAATACAAAAAACTCTTGCTATTTTCCTGCCTTACTAAGCTAGAAAAGTCCAGTTTCAGATACTTGCGGATACCTGGATTGTGTTTAAGCTTCTGTGTTGACCAGGCCTTACTTGGGCAAAAAGGAAGTTTCTTTGTTCACCAGTGAGAGTGAGGAGCTCTGAACAGTCTACCTGTTCTTGGAGGAGTGGTTTCTGCCCAGAAACTGTAATTTTATTGGCCATTTTGGGCTAATTTCTCTCTCTCTGATCTTTCTGGTATAAGAACTGCATTTGCGTGGTTTTGCGCATAGCGCAGCGGCAGTTTGCTAGGGTTAAACTATTCCCTGCTCACCTGAGTCTGCTCTTCAGATTTTCCCTTAGCACTAGCCAGTTCTTCCAGATTTAGCACTCAAATCAATGCTTTTGGACAAGCACTTGATCCAAAAAGAGACAGAAGCACAAACAACCTATAGTACTCGATCCCCTACTGTTGTTTATAGGGAACAGCCAAACTACTCTCCCCACCAGGTAAAGAAGAATAAGTTCTGAAACTCTCAGGCATGTCCATGAGCCAGCTCCCAGGGTATTCTCTTGTTCACCTGATGAATTTGGGCATCCTGAGCAATGTCACAACTGCCTCATGTACACAGACAACCCTCTCCTCCTACCACACATCAAAATCTGTGAGAGATGCACTTACATAGCCAAACTTGAGGCAAAGCTCTCTCCAGCCACGACTGGATTTGACAGTCAGGAGAAGGTACCAACCTGCAACACCCCAACCAACCTGCACATAGACCCACCAAACGTGCAACTGCAAACCCCACACACAGATACACAAAGACATATTCAGAGGCTCTAAATAAAAATCTGCAGAAACAGCAGAGACCTCCAAAGCAGACACGCAAGCAACCTACACCCACTAACACACTGAAATCAACACATAACCTCCAAAACCAGTGTGCCAGACAACCACAGCCCTTAAGGCAAAACACCATACCTAACACATTTGTAGTAGGTGACTCCATAGTCAGGCACACAGATGTCCCTCTCACCAGGCTGAACAAAGAGAAGGTCACAGTCAGCTGCTTGTTGGGTGCCAGAATCCGCCACATTACCCACGGACTCAGGTCACTCCATGACAAGTACAAATATGACTCTGTCATTGTCCATGTTGGTGTGAATGACCTGAGATGTACCTCCCTGGACTACATGAAAAGGGACATAGAAGAGCTCACTGATCATGTAACCAAGGCAGGTACGACCCTAGCCCTGAGCGGCATCTTACCCTCACCAAGAATACCTCAGTACAAGGAAAAAATAATAAATTTCAACAATTGGCTAAGTTTCTGGTGTCATTCAAAAGGGATCCAGTATCTGTCTGCCTGGGAAGACATGCTTGACAAACCTCGATGCTTCACCAGAGATGGCTTGCACCTGTCACCCCTGGGATTCAGGATACTGTCAAAGGCTCTTGCCACCCCTATAGTGCCTTTTTCAGGCAAGGCTCAAAAGACGAATCCACTGCCGTAACAAGTACCAGCGACAAAAAACTGAGGGTCATGCTGCTCAACGCTAGGAGTTTAAACTTCAAAATGCACTCTCTCGAGGCACTCCTCAACATGGAGAGCATCGATATTTGTGCAGTAATGGAGACCTGGTTCAAGGCTCAAGACAGCACCCCAGAGATACCAAGCTACAACTCATATCATACATTTCGGCCACAAAGCCCGGACTGAAATACAAAGGGAGGAGGCGTATTCATATTCATCAAGGATAATCACACCTCCAGACTGGTTGCAAAGTATGATGCCTCGGAGGTCATCCAAGTGCAACTTACAATGGGCAAAACTGCAATTGAGATTGTAGCTTGCTACAGATCATCATCCCTGACCCAAGACACCCACTCCTTGTTCCTCGAGATACTGGAAAACATGTAGGTCCAACTGAACACCCTTATACTGGGTGATTTCAATTACCCAAACATTAACTGGGAAAACTACAGAAGCACTAATACCTTTGCTCAGCGCTTTCTCGAATATATAAACTCAAATGCCCTGGACCAGCTTATTAGCACCCCCACAAGAGGTAACAATATACTGGATATCACCAACATTGGGGGTAAATACTCCACACCTGTGGTAAATTCCTCATTGGTCAGATCAGACCATAAACTCATCACCCTAGATATCCACACATACCACTCTCACCCCCTCCCAGGGAAACCACGGTAAAAAAACTTCTCCATAGCAAACTTTATGCTACTCAAGACAGAGCTGGCAAATTTTGTTACTCCCACGTAGAATGTAAATATGATTGAATCTGCTGTATCATACACAAAAGCACTCTACAAGCACTTACACGAGTGCATGGACCATGCCAAGACCCATTCCTCCAAAAAGAGTTAACCAGTCTGGTGGACTCTGGCAATAAATAAGCTTTACAATAGAAGGAAGAAATTATTACAGAAAAAGAGTAAAAACCCAGGAATGGAAGGGATCCCTGACCAACCTTAGCAAAAAGCTATGAACCCTCATAAAAACCTCTAAGGCAAACTTTGAAAGTAAAATCACAACAGACACCAAAGACAACCACAAGGCATTTTTAGCTATGTCATGAACCTAAACTGCAACACTCAGATCTGCTCTGAGCTACAGCATAATGGTTCAAAAGTCACGAAACCAACTGATATCGCCAATATATTGACAGATAGGTTTAATGCAACCTTTACCCCACCCTTACCACCTAGAGGGCCCATATCCATACCAGACGATTATGCTGCCCCTGAAATCACAGACACCCATGTGAAAACAGCACTCTCCAAAGCATAAAACACAGCATCCCTGGGAACCGACAGCATCCCAAGCTGCATGATACATGAACTCCAAAATGAATTAATCCCGTACCTTAATACCATGTTTAACCACAGCCTCACCTCAGGCTATGTGCCCACAGCGTGGCACACAGCAACAGTCATCCCACTCCACAAAGGAGGTGCCACCACTGACCCCGGGAACTACCACCCCATCAGCCTAATGAGCCTAGTCTGTAAGGCCATGGAGCGCATCATCATGAAACTCAAAGACATCGATAACCTACAAACTCTAAACCCTACCCAGTTTAAGTTCATAAAGGGACAGTCATGTCTCCTCAATCTGGTTGTCTTTTTCGAAAATGTCACTGAGGCAATAGATGAAGGGAAGGTGGTCCTCACAGCATACCTTGATCTTGCCAAGGCCTTCGATAAGATTCCCCACTCAGAAATTATAGACAAACTCACTAACCTAAACATAAACCCCCTACATAACAAGATGGGTTGCCAACTGGCTCATGGAGAGAACCCATTCGGTGAGAATAGGGAATGCTAGATGAGACTCCAAACCTGTGACTAGTGGAGTACCACAGGGCTCAGTATTGGGACCCCTCCTGTTCGGCATCTACTTCTCTGAGGTACAAGCAAACACAGAGGGATTACGGCTAACAAAGTTTGCAGATGACTGCAAACTGGGCGCCATAATTAAGACTCCTACTGATGTAGACATCCTTCAGAAGGGTCTCACTGATACAGATACGTGACGCCAAAATTAAGGCCTCAAGTTAAATGCCAAAAAAGTGCATTGTCATACCTTTTGGGAAAAGCCAAGTATCAATGAATTACAACATAGGTGGCAGCCCACTTATCACAGAGAGTGTGATGAGACCTAGGGACACAGGTGGATAGTAACCTCTCCTTCGACAACCACATAGCTAAAGTGGTTAGAAAATCCTTCTACATGGCCCATCTTATCAAAAAAGAGTTTGCATCTAGGAATAAGGAAGTTATTATCCCCCTCTACTCATCACTCAGACCTGTAATTGAATACAATGCCCCATTTGGGATGTACCTTACAAGACATCTGCAACAACTGGAGAGGCCTCAAAAGTACCTCACAAAGGGGATAACAGGCCTTAAAAACATGCCCTATGCCATGAGGCTATAAAAACTCAAACTATACTCGGTTGCGTACCGAATACTCAGAGGTGACCTATGCCTAACATACAAGGCTATGGCCAACCCCAAATTGCTGGAAATGCTCCACCTAAGGAAAACCCAGTCCACTAGAGTTACACGCTCAAGGGACATTAACCTGACAGCAACAATAAACAGGACTTGTTGGAGGGACAGATTCATGTCCCAGAGACTCCCCTTGCTCTGGAATAAGGTCCCCATATATGTGAGGCAGAGCCCTCACTAGCGCTCTTCAAGTGGAATCTTGATGAGTGGATGGGAAACGGGAAATTTACCCCAGGAATCACGTCTGTGGCCCTGTTTGACAGAGGCACAGGTAACTAAACCTCATGGGAGGCGAAAGACAAAATATTTTGGCTAGGCTTAATTATGCCCTAGGGCCAATAGCCTACTACCTACCTATGAACCTATATATTAGGCGCTTACAGACTTTGATTTCATAGGTACGTATTAGGGTAGTTGCTCTTCCATGCCTTTTTAAGCACAGCCAAATTCCTTTCAAAGGTGTGAATCAAAATCCTGTTTCTTGTGTCTGTGAGGTAAACCAACTGTTTCTCTATATGCTGTTTACGTAACTCCCATAGGGATTCTGGCAATGTCTACATTAAGACTCTTAAAAGTTTGTATCAATCAGATTCATGGATATGTTTCTTTTCTCCTTTAACTATTAAGTTTAGTTTGTCTACTAAAGACGTTTCTGCAGCTGTAGTTAGTTGATTAATCTAAATACAAGTCCACATTTTTCTGATGTCTGTTTAGAAAAGAACAGATATTTGCAATAGTCCCGATTATTTTAATTCACATTTGTCATCTGCTTCCTCTTAAGAAATGGCACTTTGACCCATTAGCAACTAGTAGTAACACTGCTAGCTCCCTTTGAGTACTTCAAATTTAGCTAAGGCCCACTTATTCTCAGTGGAGTATTTTTATTAGTTTTCAATTTTCTTAAGATTTATAGCATGCATTTCTCTAGGAAACTCTTATCTACATAAGTGATAGCACTTGGAAGTGCCTTTTTATGTACATATGCAAAAGTAAATGGCATACATATTTTTTTCTGAGACACAGATACAGCCATTCTATAAGAAAGCTATATCGTTATCTGTTTATATGTGAAATATATACTTGTGCATAACCCCTATTTCAGAAATTTTAACATGTTCCATATTTCAGTCATAGAGAGAAAAATATTAGTATACCATACAAATATGGGTGCTCGCAGGCAGGTGCAAGGTGGTTTTGACTTCACTTACCAGGAACTATCATGTTAACTTTTTAATTAAAAAAAAAAATAAGAATGGTCCGGTCACACAACTGCCATGTCATCTGTGTGTTGCATTGTTACACAAATGCCCTGTTCTTCCTTTCTGTTAGTGTGTGGAATTTTAAACACAAGACAACGTTCTGTTCTTGTGTTGCTAGCATTGGGATATACACCTCTGGAGTTCCTCTGCCCGCAGTCATATGGTCAGCTCTGCTTCTCTCTATTCATGAATGCCTGCATCATTTTCTGCTTTACCACCTCCTTGCACATGTCCACATACATAAATATATTATAAAATTACTGTTCTCATATTACAATCATAAATATTTGTAGGTCATGTACAGAGATGTCATGTTTCACTCATTCTCTTAGATAGTTGAATATATACTGTTGCTGGAGTCAGTAAGTGTTACAGACATGACATGAGTTCAGTTAAAAGAAAAAAAAATAAAAAAGTTATTTGAGTATAGAGAATTCATCCTTACCAGTGCTCAATAATTTTTACTTTTATTTACAAAAAACACATTCTGGAGACTAGAATGAAAATGCTCAATGTCCAGGTGATTGAGGCATCACAAATCTTTGCTGTAGACTCTACAGTGACAGTGAGCACATTTACAAGGCTCAATGATACATACGTTCCCTTTGCTGGATGCATTACATTTTTTAAATGTACTTACTTATTTGGACAGGTAAGTGAACTGGACCACAAATGGCTCCTTAGCAATGACATTATAATAATCAAAAGATGCAAAGGAATTGAAAAAGGCATTGCAGTAACACATTTACATACAGTATTATGATTGCTTTTTACAACATATCACTATATAGTACAGCAAACACAGGCACCAAGTGGAGGTGACCAAACACAAAGCACAAATGAAACTTTCAAGACCAGAAAAACAAACTAGCGAAAACCACTGCTAATTCAAAAGCCAAGAACTCAACTCAGGCCAGTCCAAAACGTAAAAAACATGAAAAACAACAAATTTTATTAAGCCACTGTAAAAGCTTTTCGTTAGTACCTTGCACTAACTTCTTCAGACAAGCAAAACATTCCCACCATTACAAGCGAGTTTAAATACCAGCATTGAAACACTTAACCACGCCCCTTGCTCTCCCTTTAGCTCCTTAAAGGTACAGATCACAGCTAACTAAGGTGCATTTGCAATTCTCTATTAACATAATAAAAAATAAAAAATTCATACATCAAGACTGTAATAATAGCAGGCTTTGAAACTGAAAGAAAAAAGCCCAATATTTTGATTATTAAACTGTATAAAGTAGATAAATATGTAAAATATATAATAACATAAAAATAAAAATAACAATATTCAACCTGCAGCATAAATACTAATAATGGAAGTGCTAGTTATTCTAGTTGTTCTAGTTATTTAGATACTTAGGACAGTATGCATTAATTTTATTATATTTATTATAATTATTACATTAGTTATTTTACTTGAAAGCAGGCAAGATACAATGTATGCATAGGTAATTTTTGATTAGGAAGTGTCGCGCTTCCATTATTAGTATTTATGCTGTAGGCTGAATATTGTTATTGTTATTTTTATGTTGTTATATATTTTACATATTTATCTACTTTATACAGTTTAATAATCAAAATATTGGGCTTTTTTCTTTCTATCAGTTTCAAAGCCTGCTATTATTACTGTCTTGGTATATGATTTTTTTATTTTTTATTATGTTAATAGAGAATTGCAAATGCACCTTAGTTAGCTGTGATCTATACCTTTAAGGAGCTAAAGGGAGAGCAAGGGGCGTGGTTAAGTGTTTCAATGCTGGTATTTAAACTCGCTTGTAATAGTGGGAATGTTTTGCTTGTCTGAAGAAGTTAGTGCAAGGTACTAACGAAAAGCTTTTACAGTGGCTTAATAAAATTTGTTGTTTTTCATGTTTTTTATGTTTTGGACTGGCCTGAGTTGAGTTCTTGGCTTTTGAATTAGCGGTGGTTTTCGCTACAAAGCACGAACGAGCCAAAGTGGAAGCACTAGCAGTTTATTCAATACATATCTCCCCACAGCATTTTCATCCACAGGACTTCTCCAGATGTCACAATATAGCTTACTGCCATCCAGGTGTGTGCTGAAGAATACCAAAGATGCTAGCTGCTGAAAATCTGAATCAAAACATTTTTACACTCAACTTTAATACCTACAATTCAGTAAATTTCCACTTTGTGTAAATGCATCAAAGATATGAGACTGCAGAAGTCCCAAGTAAGTATTTAATAACTTGAACCCTTCCCTTTGCTAACCACCTGACAACAGAGGAACATGCAGGCTTTCTTTTTGGAACAGAGCTATCATACACTCAGAAAAACTACTTTGTTAGTTTTAGAAAATACTGACAGTTATAAAACAGCTCTTACCATATCACTTGGTATTGTAAAAGGTTCTCTCAATGTAACATAGGTAATTTATTTTCCAAGGGTAGTAGACACTGAATTTGTATATGAAATACTGAAATATAAAGTTGTTTGATAGCAGCAATCTCTACATTAGAGATCTCTTTAATGTGGAATTATTTAGATGGCTTTTACTTCTGCAGAGATTGTGCATATATACTGATAATTGTGGATTGTAGCGACAGAAGTTTGAGTAGACTTTTATGATGGAAATGTTCTGAACTGGGCAGTTTTGTCATTACTGGTTCATACATTCTGTTTTATTGCTTACTGGAAATGCTACACATTTAACACACACACTAACAAGTGGTGCTGTGTTATATAAGAAATATAATTCAATATGATCAGGAAGGAGAATCAAAGAACATGTGCATGTATGCATGGTCCTAAATATGCGTGCAAGGAGCCTATGGTTTGAACAGCACAAAGTTTAATTTAATCCTCCACTGGCCAGATGCATTTTCTTTGAATGTGGGTTTCAATGTTGTTTTAATGAATGGGAGTTTAAAGGGCAGAGAAGTTTTAATGCTAGGTCGCCTTTGACTGTGACACTGCAATGCTTTGTTTAGCAAATGTCTATCAGTGTTTGTACTATAAAATTTAAAATAAAAGTTTTAAATTCAATTCAAATAATCATTGTAGAAGTAAAGCAGAAAACAGTATGCACATTACAGCCTTTATAGTAAACGAGGAGAAACAGCCAAGTAATGGGACACTGGAATGGCTGCAGAGGGAGGGCTGTGTGTGGTGGAGCATCAGTCCATTACTTTGCCTAGGGCCTTGTTTGACCATGATCCTGCTCTGCTCCCAGGCCACAGACACACAGGGCACAATTCCACTGTAGCATATATCTAACATTTGCAGATATGACAAGGAGTATGTTCAACCGTTTACCTTTCATTCATATCACCCGCGATATTAGTTACATTTAGAGCCATTATATGCTTTCGGCAGGAACTCACCCATGAAGTTACCTGGCTCACAACCTACCATAACATTATAATGTTTTGTATTTCATCGCAGCTGTGACTTACACTGAGATGAAGTAATCAGTATGTGCACCACGACATCCACAATGCTTGCGCAATTTTAACTGATTAAATATTTTAATTAATATTTCTTGGGTTACTTTGCAATGACCAGGGGCATGGCTTTGCTATTCATTTACAATGTCCCACCTGTTTGCAAATTCCTGCACTGTCTAGGAAGAGCAGCATGCACACCCTGCCCACTGCTGACACTGTTACTTAAAGCTGCAGGTGGCAAAAAATTAAGTAAGGACCTGCAAGAGATGCATTACAGAAGACTTTGATGTTGCTGGCAACCATATACTTGTTTAGCCAAGAAATGAGCAATGGTATGCAAGATCTGGATACTTTACAGTTAACAGTGGTGGTAGTATATAATTTTCTTGGTTATCCATATGTAAACACATATACCCTGAAGGTGGAGATTTGGCCTCTGTGTTTGTACATCCCTGCAAAAAAAATCCTGCCGGCACTCATGCATTCAAATCAGTATAAAGCTAGGCTTGGAAATTGTAGCCTACCTGCTTCTGTAAAAATACAAGAATTAATTTACTTTTATGTATGTCACCAATAATTGATAATTTTCTTATGGTTGAATCCAAAATTTTTATCAGATGGTAGTGTAGGTTTAGCCGGGATTTGTTAGAAGAGTTTGTCAAATGATTCATTTTATTAAGCTCGACTTAAACATTTAAAATAGATTATTACATTACCCTTATTTCTTTGAATGTAGTCTATCTCTTGTCATTTAAAATTATACCTGAATAACTTCTTTCATATCACATGTGCATATTTCTGTCAAAGGTGTGAAGAAAGCATTTTGGTTAGATGGAAGCATTTTCCATAAATACATGTATCTACATAAACTACTTTTTTATTCCTCTTGATATATCATCTTATGACCTTCTCCCCCTGTGCCCCCAAACAATCACTGGGTCTATCAGCTTCTTACCACCTCGATATATTTGATTTAAGCTGTAGAGCTGGTTGATGAACCTAAGGGCATCCAAGGGGAGTCTTGCCATCACCTAACACCAGAAAGCTCATATTTTCACCTTCCCATCCCCCCACCCCATTCATTGGCTCATCCCCAAGGTACAGCCTTACAAGGGGGATATGTAGCATTTTGTCCCACTTATAAAATTGTACACATTTTTTTTCTCTTTGGGTATGCCTCCATCATCAGCATCCCCAGTCTCCACCAGAAATCCCTGACTGGGATGCCAACAAGACCCCCCTCCCATGTCCATTCCTCTCTGTCACTCTCTCAATCTCCTTTGCTACTAATCAAACCCAGGTCAGCATACATGTAGTCAGAACTTTATCTGTCTATGCCACTGGAGTGGCCTACAATCAGACTTTCAGCATTTGCTCTGAGACTTCATCTAAACTGTGAAACTGTATTTATTGTAGCTTCATGTTCACTCGCTGAAGGTAGTTTCAGTGAACAAATACTTTTGAAAATTGTGCACTGAAACTACCTTCAATGATCAGAGAAAAACTTTTTTGTAGGGGCAAGCCTCCCAGCACCCCTCACACTCATCAGACTTATTTATACCAACTCCATGGTCTCACAGCAGAGGAGAAAGTGGCAAACTCTACTCTTGGCAAATATATTTTTTAACAGTTTTTGAATGTTGTAGAAAGACTACCTTTGGTGATCTGACATACTCCCTTTACTGCACACTGATTTGGCAAGTCCTATTGTCAAACAGCATTCATGATTTATATCAAAATATTTCTTTGATTGTTCTTTTGGTATTATCAACCTTGTGTCATTTAAAAATATTTCTGTTTTTAAATGCAGCTATCTCTAAATGCTCTACATCTTTCATACCTCTTCAGTGTATGTCTCTGCATCTGGGTTCTCAGGCATAATTTTTTCTGCAATTATAACTACCACCACATTATTTCACCTTTTGCAGAACATTGTCTTTTTTCAGTCTCTTTTTAGACAATTATTTTATGTTATTCCATTAAAATTACACAATACCTTAATAAATAATCATCAGTATTATCTATTCCTTCTATGAGTTGTAAAATTACTTAATATTACTAAAATCTTATGGGCCATCTCCCTATTTCAAAGACCGGCTTTGATTTGGGGTTGTTAAACAGTGTATTGTTGTTTGTGCTCAGGAGTTACTGTACAAAGTGTCTCTCAGTCATGTGCATATACAAGTTTTCACATGTCCAAGCAACCGTTGGAGCGCTCCTATATTTCTGACACTTTCTTCTTCCTACATCACATAGGGATCTGCTTGCAAGAAGTATATCATGGATATTTACCTTTTATCTGAGTTAGGATTGCACCAAGTCAGACTGAACTTGCATCTACTTTTAAATACATTGCACTATTTTCAACAAAATATGGCACTCCTGAATCTGATCTCAATCTCTTCTTCATCTGCTCTAATACCCTATATGTCTGATTTTCTCGCTACATAAATGTGGCATCTTCTTACCTTGAGTGATTCTTTTACTGTAAGAGTATATTACAGACCTGCAGGCACAACCAGCATCAGTCCTAAAGTGCAGAGTGATGATGCCTTTACTGCAACCCAGTCGACATCCAGTTCAATAGCAGTCCTAAAGATGGGGAAAGAGGAGTGAGAAAGTAATGTCTATTCTCATCTTTTAGGGTGGAGGTCATATGGAAATGCTGGCATGGTTGACAATGCACATACTCCAAATGTAAGATTCATAGCCATGACAAGCCATGGCTGCCCATTTTTAGGTGGGTAGAAAAAGAAGAGCATATCATCACATAAGTGAGTGCAGCACCCTCATGGCACTATCATGTCCATGATGTTACTCAGCATATCTGCAGTATCCTTAGAGCTTACAATAAAAAGTCATTTGGCAGTGCAAATGATGCTGCAACCAAGATACTGCTATCTGTCCCCCATCTCCTCCAACCCAATCAGAAATTTAACCCATTCAGTGAGTACCGAGAGGCTGATAGACCTCTAGTCTGAAAAGGTTAGACCACACAGGAAGTTCAGAGACTGAGTAGGAGCACTGGAAGGCAGCAGATGGTCCATCTGTCAGAGGTACAAACTATAGATAGATAAAACAAAATGACTGTACCCCAAAGACTTCTGATCTCTTATGCAATTGCCTGGATGTGTTGCACTGAGTACTGAAGTCACCTTCTTGAGGTCTTCAGACAAAATGTTCTTAGAAAATATAAAAACAAGGTTGAAAAAAAATTCTTATTCTTGTTAAACTCAGTTTTTTCTTTAGTGTAAGAAATGTCTGACCATCTCAGATTCTTAAACTGTTTTGTCTCACTTCTGAAATACAAAATAAGGTCATCATTAAAGTTCTTTGCATTCTTGATCCCTTATACAAATGATACCGCATGCAGTATAATTACCTTTTAAGCAGTAAAGCTAACTTCAAATTATTACCTTATCTCCCATAAATTCTGTGGAAGACCGTGGTGTTTCTACTGCTTGGGTGAAATTACATATGATAATATTCAGACTTGAAATCCAATTTATGGAATAGCTTTGCATCTTTAATCCTGCTGATCATCAACCGCAAGTCGAAGGTAAGCCTCCATCTATACAGCTCTAGTGACAACACTTGTGGTCACTGAAGTCATAATTTTACGAGTTTTTTGGTTAATGTGCAGTGAAACATGTAAGAGAAGGCCTGACTTCTCAATAAAATTCAGAAACTAGACATTTTAACTTTTTTTCAGCCTTTTTCCTTATGTGAAAAGTTATCCTCAGAAGTTGTGCTAGTGAAACAGGGTACAACTCACTTTGGTATCACTATGCAATTTGAGATAATTGTTTAGTACGTTTGATGCCTTAGATAAACTGCTCTACTCATGTAGCAGTCTTCCCTGTCTGGATCCTTTCCATTCTTTTTTATCAAAAATGTTAGAGACTGGACCATTCCCAATGACATCGTTTTGGAGTAGCACAACAGGTTGGCTCCTTTGACTTGCAAAATCCATCCATCCTCAACATTACTCTCCCATTTTACACATGAGATCTGGGTGTCACTTCAACAGTGGCAATCATCTCAAGACAAGGTTTACATTGCCGGGTGGCTAGTCCTACCCTGATTGTTCATCTGTGCCACTCACTCGCACACACACACACTTGCACTTACAGCCAATTTAGTGTGTCCAATCCACCAACTGCATGTCTTTGGGAATGTGGGAGGAAACTAGAGCACCCACGCGGCCACAGGGAAGACATCTTGTACCACTGTGGCCACCCCTTTGACTAGCAAAATATTGAAAGGAATTTGGAAACTTTTCCTTTCCTTTTACTTCTGCTGAGAAGTACCTCCTCTTTGGATTTTAGTCGATCTGTTAAAAAAAATATCCTGGAATATTGCTTCTTCAACGCTACCTTTTTTTTCAACCCATTTCATTATGTTTAATAAGACTCTATCATCATCACCTTCAGGGTACATGTCTACTTTTATTTCAGGCTTCTTAATGCCTTTCTTATTTCATGTGTAGACAGTTGTGCCATATTCTGCACCACTATCCTTACTCTCATATTTGTTACCCTTATCAAACACTGGGTAGGCAGATTTAAAAAAATAAAACTGTTATTTGTAGTACGCCAAGTTTTTTAGCCAACCCATTTAGCTTATTCAGTATTGATTAATAAAATAAAATTATACAAATGACCACTATCATCTTGTATGCCACACAAATGTTGATGCATCATAAATGTCAGCAATGCAGTGCACAATTGCAGATTTCACAACAATGTAAATGTTATCTGTAATTAGGAAATAATTAAATGTAAGCTTGTAAATGATTCTAGTGGACAACAGTTAGGGTACACTTTCGTATAGGCCAGGGTGTGATATTACAATACAGAGTTTGATTGAGTGGGACAGTAGACTCTAACCTGCACACAGTTACCTCATTGTACTTGGGAAATGGGTTTACTTAAATGGGAACTGTTGAGAGACTTCCGTTTCTGTGGCATTGTTGCTTCTCATGCTGTGAAGGTTCTGAAGGAAAATATCTGAGAGCATTGGATATTTTTGGACCAGCTGTTCGGGACTATTTATGAACTGTGTGAGGCCATTCTGAATTGTTCCCTACAAACTGTAAGTATTGTTTTGAAGAGTACATTCCATGTATATTTTCTCACTACCTGTTTTCCCAAGAACAGCATGTTATCTCAACCTGAAAATAAACCATGTTGAATCTTGAAAAATAATGCTTAAGGGTGTTTGTGACTACTACTGAACTAATATACACCTGTGGTGAAAAATACAATGGGCAGTTTTTGGTATGTATCACTAACCTTCTAGAAAGTACTATATGCTGTGCTGAAAAAAGAAACAGTTTTTACTATGTGCTTTTAAATGGTGGGGAAGGTTTACACTCCCCAGTGACTGACAAAGAGTTTGAAAAAGCCTTGTTATAACATTTGTGAACTATGCAGAAGAGACGTTTTAAACTGTAACTCTTTGCAATTATAATGTGGAACTACTGTACCCTGACATCTGTATCTGTCTGTATCTGGTATACAGCTACCGTGTTTGACAATAAAATGGAAGTTATTGAAACCATAAGTGAAGGCCATCATAGATTCTGGGAGCCCTCTAAGGGAAACAGCTACCAGTAGTCCCCAGTTACTTAGTCTCCAGAAAGGACGCTACAACAGACACACAGCTATTCAGCAAAATTTGGTTAACTGGCAGCAGCTAGTTGTGGAAAAACAACAAATAACTTTCAGAATCACTCAAACAAATGAGACTCTGAGAATCAATCCACCACTGAAGAAACTAGGAGTAGGTGATGATACTGACGCCTTCCTCATGGTCTTTGAGAGATGGAGAGGGGGGGGGGGGGACAGAAGTGGCCCTGAATAGTGTGGGCAAGAATTTCATCTGCACATCTTACAGGGGACTCTATGAATGCCTGTTTGGAGGTGGAAGATACAGGCACCCATGACTACAAAAAAAAATGAAAGAAAGTTTAAGGTAGAGCAGGTGTTTCACTGGTGGCACAGGCAGACAGGTATATTCAGTGGACATTCACTGTGGACATATGAGTAAGATCCCAGATGGCTGATGTGAATCATCATCATACTGTAACTCGAACCAGATGTGAACTTTATATGAATAATTTTATACATATTAAGAGCAGACAGAAATAAGATGGCACTACCTAACAATTTAAAAAACAGTATGTTTCAAAATGATGTGCATACTTTTGAACAACTAGTAGCCTTTCTGGAATGCTTAGCATTCTGTAAAGTACAAATATGAAGTCAGAACTGCATGCAGGAAGGTTTGCTAACAGGAGTACACATCAGGATGGGTCTATGTATGTTAATAAACAAATTACGAGTATATGCCTCTGAGTAAACAACCAGCATTCAGCATTGCTATATAACCTGTGTTAACAAGCTATCCCTTCCTGCTTATAAACAGTGAAATACAGTGCTAACAAATAAAATATAAATTCAAATAAAAACTTCTCTTACCAGTCAGCTCCACAGTAAATCACAAACCAAGGTAGGGTTGTTTAGATATGCTCTGGATACTCCCAATAGCTCATACGCATTATCCAAGATTACTTAATTGACTGAGTCTTATTTCCTTATCAACCAAATTAGCTTTGTTCGGTGGGATAGTAGGAAGGTGTTCTTGAACACAACAGGTCTATAAAACTTTTCAGATTCCTATGCCAGTTTCATAGCATCTGATGTCCCAGCACTGTATAGGAACATGCTTGTTTCCAGGTGTGAATATATTTTTGGTTTTTAATATAATTAAAATGACATTTAAATTAAAATAGTTTGCTTAATACAAGAAAGACTTAAAGCTATTTGTGACAAAAAATCTGACCGACATCAAATAATGTTTATACATCCTGTAAATAAGTAATAAGCAAACCAGGCAGAACATTCCCAAATTATGCCACCATATCTCAGCAACTAGCTATATTGTTAGGGTTGACAGATTATCCATTAAAATATAAGAAGTTTTGTAGTCATCAAAGATAAAGAAAATGAACAGAAACGTCATTGTAGAAGGTTCTTAAAATAAATGGTTTGAAGAATGAAGGCCCAGTTGTTATTATTTAAAGTGTCTATGGACAAATGAGGCCAGCGGTATTCCTATTTTAATTGTTTTATAGTTGTAAAAGCATCTACACCATTAACAATAGCACTGGGTGCTGTGTGATATAAAATTTGTCTAAACAAAATTTTAACAGAACCTGAGGAATACGGACTTACTGTGTCCCATCAAAATGGAATTAAAATTCACTTGAGTTTGGAACATGTTCCTTGTGAAAAGTAGACATGCAGGAGAAAGTCAAAACTTTTTTTTGTACATTGTGAGATGCAATTTTACTATATTTACAGTGAAGACTGATGTGTAATTTTCTAATAAAATGTGTTTTCGGATGGTTATGGTTAATAATGTGCTTTGTTTTAGAGTAAAATATACAGCTTATCACAATAGCAATGCAATAGTAAAATCTACTAAAAATAGTCAAACAGCTGTTAAACGAGCTGTGTCTGAAGGTGAACCAAGAGAATATGATTAGGCTGGATGATTATGGTTAATTTTATTTTACATTTGTTCTGTTACCAGACTTAATAGATGTGCTATTTTTTAGAAGGAAAATAAAAACAAGGCATAACAGATTCAAGAAGAATGATTACTTCAGTTAGAATATGTATGCATAAGCATAAAACTACTAGCACTCAAAAAACTGAAGTAATATGTGAACAAAGACAAAACAATATTATCCTAGAACCCCAACAGAAATAGAATTTAAATTTAGGTCAAGTTTTACACCCAATAACTTTAGCCTAACACATGACGCAACACTTGGAAAGGACTTTTCCCATTTTAAATAGTTGTGGAAAATGTAGGAGGGGAGAAAACAGAGAGAGACATATTAACAGAAGTGCACAACCCTGATAAAGACAAAGTGGTAAAATTAGAGGCTTCAAAGGCAGTAAAGATTTTGATCTAGGTAGAAGATAGATCTGAAACTGAGTGCGACCAAAAGACTTTGATGGGTAAGACTCATACCTCAACCTCTTACTGCAAGAAATCTGGGCAAAGCCATAAATAATGTGGGGGAACAAAGGCCTGAAAATAGGGACAATATTTAAACATTGCTCTTATAAACTTAGAAAGTTGATAGCATTGCAGATTTTGCATTAACATGAATTTTCTGAAGAGTATGAATTCTCATATATATTTAATTATTTTCTGACTTTAATCTTCAATGACTTGCCAATGATTTGTCAGAAAACCACAAGTTTATGACAAACAGACCAAAAATATTAGGCAAAAATGTGTACAGTTGAGGGCTATGGTAAGACTACAGAAGGCTTTAGTACAGAGCTGGACATGGAAAGGTTTGCTGTTAAGGGATAACATGCATAAAATACTACCAAAGTACTGAGAGAAATCAGTAAAAAGACTGATGAAGAGGTGCCCTTAGTAATAGCAATGGGAACAAATGAAGAAACTCAGAATGAGACAGATACAACTTATGATAAGCAAACCAAAAGGAAGATAGTCCTAAACAGGAAACAAAACAAATACACTAGCAGGACTCCCATGCCAGAAGTAATAGAAAAGCAAGTAAGCTGGATAAAGAAAACCTACCAGCACTTCAGGTCAAATGGCATTACTTTCAAACTGGCCTTTCTATAACAGGAGCTGGGTGAAGGAGAGAGAGTACTTGCCTCTGTAGGATAGGATGTTGTACCTACCATGTCACACTAAGGAAGAGTAATGCTTAACTGCCTGATCCCCACATAAACCATGCCAATGTCAAAAAAGCCCAATGGAAAGATGAGACTGTAAGAAGGGCTAAAGAACACAGAGCAAGAATTGGATAGCCCTAAAAATAGTTGCATTTTGCACCCATACTTTGAAATGAAAAATTATTTTCTTCATAGAGCCTTTACTGATGCCTAAACTTTTTAGATTACTCAGTGAATTGGCCCTTATTTACATTTGGGTGGTCATTTAAGAATGGAAAAAACAAAGGCTACAATTTTGCTGGCCAGTTATTATAAAGGAAAGATAACATTTCTGTGCATCTTGCCCAGAATGCCAGAAGACAGCACCCAGGGTTTAGGACCCATTTGATCCCTTACCTATAACAGAAGTCCAGTTCAAATAGCTATAAACTTTCTAGGTCCCCTTGTAAAGTCAAATAAAGCATATCAATGGATACTGGCAATTACTGATTACATCACAGATTTCCCAGAAACAGTTTCCCTAAAACAAATAAAAACTTTGAGTGTAGCAAAAGAATCCTCCTATTGTCGAACTTATTTTCCTCTTACTGTAGTCTACTAACCAATCCTATTTTCTCAGTCCATCCTTCTGCATACCGCTCTCTCCTTTCATCCGGCTACTTCTTATACACTCTCACGAGTATTTTACTTTTCCTTCATCTCCCTCTCAGGCTGACATTACTTTATGATGCATCCATGCAAAGAGTTCCTCAATTTCACTTCTTCATATTTTCATGAATGAATATGCTCACATTTCCAGTTGTTATATTTCCTATCTGTGGGGTTTCACTCCATTGATCTGATGTTTTCCTGTGATTGTACTAATGCTGCATCCTATGTATAATAATGATTTTCATCTATACTGTATAATTAATCTTTCATATCTGTGTACTGTGTGAGCTTTTCTCTACAGGCCTTCACTAAAAATGCATATTTTGGCCAAGTCTTTTCTGGTAAATAAATGCCCATTAATAAATGCATGCATGCATTGTTAGTACTATTTTCAAAGGTTGTAGTTCCTTAAGAAATCCTTATGGACTAAGAGGTCTTGTCCATGTCCAGAGTAATGCATGAATTATGCCATTATTTTACTTTTTTTTTTTTATGAGTCAACTCAGAACCTGTGTATAAACCACTTTCAAACAACTGGATGAATGGAAAGCTTTATCAGAATATCTGCCTAAATACTTCATCCTTAAATTTTCAAGGTCTATGTTTTAGTTTCCCCTCAAGTGTTTGGCAGTGCTCTGTATCGACTCAGACACCTTGAGTGCCATTTTTCTGTAAAAGCACAATTGAAATTTCTCCAGTACCTAGTTGCACACAGGGCAACTAGTTTGCAGTCACAAGCACTGTCCCCATAGCTGCAAACCGGATACTCCTATCGGTGATTGATATTCTTACTCCAACTGTCTAATCAATAAATAAGGGTCTGTTGCCATTGATATGAACTTTCCTACTGTCTCTGTTACCAGCTTGGTGAATATGGACATCCTGAGGCAATGCAGAAATTGCCTTATGTTTACTGACAACCAGTTAATTCTCAAACAATCTGATATGGTATGTGAGAGATATATCTACACAATGTCACTTGAGGCAAAGCTCTCGCATAAAAGTAATCCTAATGTCAATAAGGTTGTCAGTAGTACATACGCTGCACCCATCACGCACAATTAAAAGCAGACATATTGACCCACATATGCTGAGGAGCTTAAATGTAATCTTCCTAAACCACAAAGACCTCATAGATGAAGTACACAAATACCCTCAGCAGCCCCAAATGCGCTCTTTCAAAACAACACCCACACCGACACAAAGCTACATCTCATGGAGCCTCTACCTCCAATAAGCCCATAAGGCAAGCCACCACACAATTAAACATTCTAGTCATTGGAGACTCCATCGTGAGACACACTGATGTCCTCCTCATCAGGCTGAGAAAGGATTAAGTCACTGTCAGTCACTTATCAGGGGCTAGGATTCACCACATTATGTAGGCAACTCAGGTCATTGGATCACAAGTACCAATATGACGCAGTCACCATGTGGGAGGAAATGACCACCCTGGACTATATGAAGAGAGACATCAAGAAGCTCTTGGAATATGTGTCTCAGGCTGATAGGAGCCTGGCATTGAGCAGCACCACCTCCAAGGAAGATGCCACAATACGAACAAAATATGATTAACCTTAATAATTGGCTTAGCTTCTGGTGTCATTCTAAGGGGTGCAATATTTGTCAGCATTGGAAAGAGATCATCAACAAACCAAACTGCTTTGCCAGGGATGGTCTGCACCTCTCCCTTCTAGGCTTTTGTATATCAGCTAAAACATTGTTTTCCCCCACAGTGCCTGAAAGTATTTCTGACATAGCAAATCAAAACCAAGAAAATCTAAAGGTATTACTGCTCAATGCTAGGAGTCGGAGTCTAAACAAAAAACTCCACTCCCTAGAAACTCTCTTTACCCTACAGAATGCTGATGTCTGGGTGGTCACTGAGACATGGTTTAAAGCTGTGGAGAGCACACCACCACTGCTACATTATAATGCCTACCACACATTTAGGCCAGCTACTTCACAGGCAGGGACTAAAGGTGGAGGGGTGTCTAGTCACATCAAAGATAAATATACTTCAAGGCTGGTCAAACTGGACAATGCACTTGAGCTGCTTCATGTTCAAATCACAATAGGTAAAATCCAGTATCACTTCCTTGTAAGCTATAGCCCCCCATGACCCAAGAAACCCATACCATGTATTTAAACTAATTAGAAACAATGCCATATTCATGGGTGATTTTAATGACACCACTATTAACTGGGAATCTTATACGGCACCAAGCGTACATGCATAGAGATTCCTGAATTTTGTAAACACAAACTCCCTGGACCAGATGGTCAATACACCAAACCAGGGGTGCAACCATACTGGATCTGGCCCTCACTAATAAGGGAGGGTGCTGCAAACCTCCTACTGTAATGCCTTCCCTGGTAAAGTCAGACCACAGAATGGTCTCCTTTGAAGTAAAAATAAAACTAGCTAAACCTTTTCAGCATATTCATCTGTGAATTAAAAAGACACACTAGAAATTAGGGTTATTGTATCATAACAAAAAATATCTTACTCCTGAGGCCAAAATAGCCATAGCTAGAGCATTCTTACTACCAGGCCTTCTTTATGCTACACCCATCCTCTCAAACCTACAACCCTCATTAATTTCACAACTTGAACAAACCTACAATAAAATCACCAGATTTGCAACAAACTAACTCTACAAATCTCACCATTGCATTGTATTAAAACATCTTCAATGGCCAGAATCCCCCACCAACTTCTCATATCACAACTGCAAGTCACCCATTCCATCCTATACAAACCTACTGCCTGCCCCTCCCTCTCTTCTCTTGTATCCCTCTACACCCACAACAAGACCACTCAGAAGCTCTGACCAACAACTCCTTGTCATACATAAACCAAACAGAAACATAGGCAAACTTCTCTACAACCATAGTCTCTGTCTAGCCTGGAACAAACCCCCTCATTACATCAGAAACACCTCTAACACTACTCAATTTAAAAAGCAATTAAAACTGCTCCTCTTAAGCACATGGATCTGCCCTTGCTATGAACCTACCTAAACTCTCCCATCCCTTCCAACCCTACCACACATCCCTCCTGTAACACCTCACCAACTTATACATCCGCACAATCATTCTTTCATCCCCTTATCACCCTTTATAAGTATCTTTTATTAAACTAGTTAATGACTCATGTCAGTATCTATTACTTCTTCTATGTAATTTCTATTTACTTATTGTATTCTTGTACAGTGTCCTACTTCTTTCTCCCTGTACAAGTATTTTTATTACATTAGGTAATATCACATTTCCACAGCTTCTCTGAACAGCATAATGTCTTGCATTTTCCTAGTGTATTACTGTATAGTATATTATTTCTGTCTGTTTACTGAAACTCTTAATTTGTCCTCAACTCCCACCCAGACTCAGTTGTAAATATATGCTGTACACTGCCAAAGATGCAACTTTCGCACGTGTACTTTTTTCTAAATGTAATTTGAGTGCTCAATCATACTATACTACTGAATTTTCCTTAATATTTCACTATATACTACTATGTAAAACTCTGAATGTACGTTATTATCACTGTGTGTTTATGAATGTAATTTTACCATTGGAACTTTTCTCCTCAGGACTCCAGTGAAAATGGGCTACTAGCTCAGTTGGACTAACCCAGTTAACAAATATCAAATTAATAAATAAAAAATAAATAAACCTGGAATATTCAGTAACTATTCTAAGGCTAACTTCCTGCTATTAAGTGAGAACCTAGCAAAATTTTAAGGCCCCAAAAACCCTGAGAAAATTGCTACCTATGCTGAAAATCAATAGGCTGTATAACAGGAGGAAGAAAATCATGGCAAAAAGTAGGAGGTGCAGCACCCAGCAGGATAAAAGCACTTTCATCAAACCAAACAACTCAGAGGACAAATAAGGTCCCCCCAAAGCCAAATTTGAGGTAAGTTTGGCCTCCCAGGCTAAGAACAGCCAAAAAGCATTCTTTAACTATCTCCTCAACCTCTAAGGCAATACACAATTCTGTGCAGAACTTACTGTAAATGGAGCCACCTGTACTGAGCCAGAAGACGTAGCAAACCTTCTGGCTGATAAATTCAGCTCCATCTTTATCCCTTCTCTCCTCCTCAGACTTCCCTCAGGAAATATCATCAAATATAACTCCCTCTACTATCATTAGGGAACAAGTCCTTAATGCTCTCTCTAAGACTAAGAACACTTCATCAGTGGGTCCAGACAATATCCCCAGGATGCTTTATAAATAGCATGAAACATGACCTATCAAGGCCTCTGGAATTCCTACTTAGCTGTAACCTCCAGACAGATTTCAAGCCTCATAAATGGAGAAAGGTAACAGTCATCCCTCTGCACAAAAGTGGGCCATTTACAGACCCTGGAAACTACAGTCCCATAAGTCTCACTAGTCTTATATGTAAAGCCATGGAAAGAATGATCATGGAGATGATCAGTAGAGATATAGTAAACCTTCAGACACTGGACCCAACCCAGTTTGGTTTCATCAAGGGCAGACCATGCCTACTCAATCTGATGGACTTCTTTGAGAAGGTCACCAAAGCAATAGATGAGGGAAACCATGTTCACACTGCCTACCTTGACCTGGCCAAGGCATTTGACAATGCTCCACTCAAGCATTGACAAACTCAAGAGGTTAGGTACAAACCTGTACGTCACCCAGTGGATAGCTAACTTGCTTACAGACAGGAACCAGGAAGTTAGAACTGGGGAGTTCACCTCTACAAAGAGGCCAGTCACACGTGAAGTCCCTCAGGAATCAGTCCCTGGGCCACTCCTTTTTAGCATTTACTTCTCATAAGTCAAACCCAATGTCAGTGGTCTCTGGCTGACTAAATTATTTATTTATTTATTTATTTATTTATTTAAATTTGTTGACCGGGAGTGTCCGACTGGACGTGGGTCCATTTTCAGCGGAGGCCCGGGGAGAAAAGCTCCACAGTAAAATAAACAGGCAGTAGTTACATTGGATTACATAGCGATTAACAATTTAACATAGAAATTACTTACAACATATTTACAGATGAAGAACATAGTACATCAGTAGACAACTAGAATCTTTATCTGTGAAGTACATAACAGGCATTAACAAATGTAACAATGAGAAGTTCCTGCTGTATAATAAGTACTAGGCTTATGAGCATCTGAGCTTGCTATCATCAAGGTAGTTAGTGGAGGTGAAAGAAAGGTAGTAGTTGGATGGGGTGGATGATATTAGAGTGGGAGTTGCAAGGGCATAGCCAGCATGTTTTTAGGTGCGCTTTTAATAAAGTTTTGAAGTTGGTGCATGATGGTACGGAGGTAATTGTGGGTGGGAGTGAGTTCCATAATTTGGCTATGGCGCAAGAGAATAGTGCTTCACCAGCAGAGTTATTGGCTTTAGTGATCTGCAAGTGATTTTTGTTGCTGGATCTTAGTGGTCTGGTGGTGCGATAGGGTTGGAGTAGATTCTGGAGAGATGGGACATTTAGTGGATGGTTTACTAGTTTGTGGGTGAGTGAGAGTTGATACCACTGAAGGAGGTGAGGGAGTTCAAGCCAGCCCAGTTCAGCAAGTGAGAGACAGTGGTGGCTACGGTAGGATGCCCCTGTGGCGAATTTGGTGATTTTGTTGTAGCAGGTCTCTAGCTTGTTTAGATCACATTGCCTTAGGTTGGTATGTACTGGAGAGGCATAAAGTAGGGTGGAGATAAGGTGGGAATTTGCTATTGAAATCTTTGCTGGTTTGGTGAGAAATTGTTTATTTCTATATAATGCTCCTAGTTTTTTGTGGACTTTTTTTATGGTCATGGATATGTGAATGTCAAATTTTAGTTTATTGTCTATTTCCACTCCTAGCAATTTGGTGTGTTCAGTTGGGTATATAGTGGTGTTGTCTTTTGCTGTGATGTTAAAGTGAGAATTGTTTTGAGTATGTTTGGTGGGTTGGAAGAGGAGTAGTTTAGTTTTGTTTGGGTTGAGTATTAATTGGGCATCGGATAACCATGTTTCAACAGAGGAAAAGGCTTCCTGTGTGACTTTTTGCAGTTTGGGTAGGGACTGGGCTGAGCAGATGATGGTCGAGTCATCTGTGTATTGGATGAGTGTGCCATGTTTGGTGGCAGAGGCTAGATTATTGGTGTAAACAGAGAAAAGTAGGGGTCCAAGGATGGATCCTTGGGGAACCCCTATGGAGACAGGTAGTTGGGGAGATATGTCATTCTGCCATACAACAGATTGTTGGCAGTCAGACAGGTAACTCTGAAACCAGTTGGTGACTGATTGTGAGAAGGATAGGTTATTGAGGACAGAGATAAGTTTTTTGTGTGGGACCATGTCAAATGCTTTAGATAGGTCTAGGAAAGTAGCAGAGGAGAGATAGCCATTGTTTTTATGCTGAAGGATAGTGTTAGTAAAGGAGAGCAAGGCAGTGGTGGTGTTATGGTTTGGTAATGATTGCAAATTAGGAGCTGCCATTGAATCTCACACTGACACAAATGTTCTCCAGGAGGGACTGACACAGACAAACAACTGGTATCAGAGCCATGAACTAAAACTAAATGCCAAGAAATGCATAATAGTATCCTTTGGGAAGTCATCCATCCCTCGTAACTATCATTTTGATAACACACCCCTTAGAGTTGACCCAGTAGTCAAGGACTTAGGAACACACACAGATAGTAATCTAGCCTTTGACCATCATGTATCTACAGTCGGGAGGAAATCATTTTATATCGCACAACTTATAAACAAAGTTATGGCATCTAAGACCAAGGAAGTCAATGTTCCACTGTATTTGGCATTCATCAGACCTATCACTGAGTGCAATGCCCTCTTTGGTTATGTACCTAACCAAGCATATCCAACAAATGAAATGTCCATAGAGGTTTCTCACTAAAAGAATACAGGGCATTAGTAAAATGTTCTATGCAGACCACCTCAAGGCTCTATCAATGTATTCCGTCTCCTACAGGCTTTTGAGGGGAGATCTTTGTTTGGCATAAAGGCCATTGTCAGACCCCACTATGATGGACCTCCTGCATATCCACAAAATAAACAGCACGAGACTTAACCATTCTAGAGACTTAAACCTTTCCTGTGATATACATACGACCTGCTGGAGAGATAGGTATGTATCCCAGAGACTACCCTGTCTATAGAACAGGCTCCCCATCCATGTGAAGCAGAGTTACTCCCTAAACCAATTCAACTGCAACTTTGACAACTGGATGGGAAACTGGAAATTCATCCCTGGTTTGGTAGCTTTCTCTCTAATGGACACAGGTAACCTGTAAATGGCTGATCTCCCAGGACCATGCTTACACTTATCAAGCATATCACTACTTGTCAGAGATTTGGGATGCATGCCTTTGCTTAAAAAGGCCCCTTGTGGTCATTAGCCTAGTAAACACCTATGAACAGAAAGACTGTTTTATAAAGCTGACACACAAGATATGGAAAACGGTAATAACTACCTCAATATCTTCTCCATCTCTCTGAAATGGTTTAATTCCTTTTGAGCTGTTCTAAAGCAGTCATCTGCAAGGCATGTTAGACACAGACCAGGAAACCTGGGAAAGAAAACACTCCCTTTAACAGTATGATATAATATTTTACAGAACTGCAGGTCTACCGCCACAAATTAATATCAAGCTTTGGCACTGCAGGAAGTTCTATGACTGATTCAGCCAAGTAGAGAATCTACTCCAAGCCATCAGTGGATGAACTGTCAGAATGGTTGGAAAAGGTTAGACTCCAGTCCATGTGGTTTAAATGGATCAAACAGACTGATCATGAATTCAAGAAAATGAACAGCATGTTGTGAACTGAACTCAACCTGTGAGCCCCAGAATACAAACAGTTCACAGTATTCACAGATGCCTCTGAAGTAGCCTTGAGAACAGTACTCCGGTATTGTAAAGGGTCAGCAGTAGGTATACTCAGGTATTGAAAACATCACTAAACCAATTCAAGAAAATCTCAAAAAGTATCTGAAACCCTGGTTTTGCCCCTGCCAGAACCCAGACTACCTCCTCCCATACTATAGTATACGAAACAGTATTGTAAGTATTACCTAGCTGCTTCTATCCGATTGTCTGTAACCATATACGATTCAGCTATGTCTGACAAGAATTCCATGCTTAATTTCAATGTAATGTTTTAATGTTTGGAGCTTTTCTCCCCGGGCCTCCGCTGAAAATGGACATTTATCCAGTTGGACTATCCCAGTCAACAAATGTAAAATAAAAAAAAATAATTAAAATAAATGTAAAAAGTTGCACGGATTACTGGCACAAAACACATGCAAAGAATACAAGTAGCCCAACTGGAACATACAGTAGAAATGCTTATATTGGAAGCTTCAGAAGAGACAAAGTACTTATATTAGCGCCAACTGATGAAAATAATGTTCTTGTTTAGTGATAAGACCCCTTTAAATTGACAGTGACAGTAAATGAAGTAAATTACACATTAATGCAAACTGGAAAAAATGACAGCTATATCATATAAGTCATATGTAAGGAAAATTAAGTTCCTGTAATGAGTGAGTTTGCAGAAGCGTGAAAAAGCCTATATTATTGTTTTGAAATGAAAAATAGGAGAAACGCTGTCAGCAAACCTAAGACAGGATGTTAAACAGTACTCAGAAGTAGGAACATATTCTCAGAAATGTCTGATAGTTCAGCACAATATTGACAATATTCTTTGTGAACAAGGATATATAAAACCCTGTAGAGTAGCAGAATCAAAAGCAAACAGTAAATTTGGAAACACAAAAAATACTTACTTTAGAGGTCACAGAGAAATCATACAGTGAGTTAAATATCCCCAGTTTCCTGGCTACCAAACCTAAGGGGAATACAGGATTTTGCAATGCCTTTGGAGAACTGACCTGCATATTCAAGTTTGAGCCCTACTCCATGTATAAAGTGGGTGAAATGATAGAAAATGTTGAGTAAACCCAGATTTCTGTCCATTCTGTGCTTCACTAAGGGGTTAATGGCAAATCCCATTATCTCTCACAGCTGAAGAAAAAATAGTTATTCATGCTTTATGGCCTTTATAATTATATGCAAATGTCATTTGGAGTTCACAGTGCAGCAGTAATGTTTCAGTGGCTTATGGAGATGATTCTTCAGCCACCCCATACCAGGTATGCAGCAGCGTGCCTTGACAATATACTGATTTTTCTGAAGACTAGGAATGTCAACTTGACAAGGTCCAGAATGTTCTAGATTCATTTAGATATGCTGCCTTAACTGCTAGCACAGCCAACTGTAAATAGGATATGACAGTAACAATCTCTGTGATAGGAAGGGGGATAATAAAACCCAGAAAGAAAGAAATACTGGGGCCATATATAATTGTCCCATACCTACCACCAAAATGGAAATTCAAGTCATTTTTGGGGTTAGTCAACTACCGCCACAAACGGATAGCAAGCATTGGCACTGCAGCAAGTTCTATGACTGATTCAACCAAGTAGAGGATCTACTCCAAGCCATCAGTGGATGAACTAACAGAAAGGTTGAAAAAGGTTAGATTCCTGTCCATGTGGTTTAAATGGATCAAACAGACTGATCATGCATTCAAGAAAATGAACAACATGTTGTGAACTGAACTCAACCTGTAAGCCCCAGAATTCAAACAGTTCAGTGTTCACAGATACCTCTGAAGCAGCCTTGAGAACAGTACTCGGGTATTGCAAAGGGACAGCAGTAGTTATACTCAGGTATTGTAAAGCATCAGCAGTAGGTATACTCAGGTATTGTAAAGGGTCAGCAGTAGGTATACTCAGGTATTGTAAAGGGTCAGCAGTAGGTATACTCAGGTATTGTAATGGGTCAGAAGTAGGTTTACTCGGGTATTGTAGTGGGTCAGAAGTAGGCATACTCAGGTTTTGTAAAGGGTCAGTAGTAGGTATACACTCATGTCCTGATGCACTAACTTTCTAGTTTGTGATTTTGTATGCTAAAGGTAAGCGTTGCTACATATCTAGTAAAGTTGCTGGATCACTACAAATGCATGCATGTACACCAGCATGTAATATTTTATTAAAACAACTTATGGACAGGAGAGTTGTGACTTGCACAATGGCCTGCAAATATTTACCCCACTGATGGACTCTGCTGGTGTTTCAACAATCACACCCTTCAAGTGTGTGTGTGTGTGTGTGTGTGTGTGTGACACAGACGCAGATGCAGAGCACAGAGTAATGGCACTAATCACAACTATGGATGTCTTTGATTTAATTATGCAATGACTGTATACACACTAATACAAAGTTTGCACAGGCATGCTCTGTCTATGACTTGTGCTCATTGCTGTGGTGTACATTGTATCAGTCTAGATATGTCTGTATGAATCTTTCTCAGACTCACTTCACTGTTCGTTCTTTCCTGAATCATAGCACAGACATTATTGTGACAGACACCTTCATTCTCATAGCTGCTGCATATCACAAAAATATGCATATTGTGCTACAGCAATGATCTACTCTGTCTGCCAGATGGGTAAGCCTCTGGTCTATGGAGAGCTTCAGAGTTGGTATTCTTCAATGTAAAAGTCTTATGCATTGCAGACTCTGCTTATGAACCCCACCCATGTTGTCCACACAGACTCTCCTGTGCTTACTCATTAGTGTCTCTGACCTGTAATTCTAATGGTGAGCTTGTCATGTTTATTTTTGCTCTTGCATACATTTGCAAACTGTTTGCTTTCTGTGGATTACTATCATAATATTGAAGTGGACCTGGTCATATCATATCATCGTCCCATGTCTGTGAAAAGTCACAATGCCGAATTCCAATACTGTCAAATTACATCCCAAATTTGCTCTAGGAACAAGTGTTAACATGGGTCGAGATAGGGGCGAGATTTGTACTTCTACAATATCGGAGTTTGACATGGTCACCATTCAACCTCCGGACATCGTACAAAATGGATTTGACCTAATCCACTTCAATATTATGCTAGCAAACCACTTTTTGTATACAATTTATATATAGCAGATCAAGTTTCCTTATATGGATATTTACAACTTTTTTTCTGCAATAAGCTGTAATTGCATATTTCTTTTGTTCCTCCTTCTTTCTCCTCCTAATTTTTATCATCACTCATCTCATATGGCTTCTGTTCCTTTATATCTTTCGATTTGGTTTGCATGGACTCCTCTTATGGCTAGGGATCTAGCAAAATCCAGCAATTTTTCCAAGGCCATTTCTAGTTCAATTAGAATTTCTATCCTTATCCTGCCTCTGTTATAGAATTGCATTATTTGATTCTGACTACTTTTCTTTATTAACATCTGTATACTCACGTTTTCTTAATGATATCCTTAGCATCATATAATAGATTTGTGTAAATTCATCTTCTTCATTGCACTCCAGAACTTGTAGATTTCACTATTCTATATTTTTTCTTAGACTCAAAATGACAATGTAGCTTGTCTAATACGTCTGTAATTTGTCATCTTATGCTGCTACTTCACTTAAGTGTTAACACTTTTTTCTCTTTACATGTATAAAAGAAAAACCTTTAGCTCATCTCATGAAGTAATTAAGGCAATAGTGTACCTATTTAATCTTGCTACCCATTTGAGCTTACACTGTGAATAGTCTAGAATTTATGCATTTCTTTCCTTATTAGCTTTATAATGCTCCTTTATAACATACTTTTACTGCTCAATGTGTCAAAACTTTTGTGTTGCATTCTCTTGGGCAACCCACTTCTGTCACAGTCATTTAACACTGATGCTTATTGTTTTGTGTGTGTGTGTGCGTATATGTGTTAGTTTTTTTTTTTTTTTTTTGTAGTTTCTTATCTATTGTCTTAAGAATCTATTTTAAGGAATGATAGGGTGGGAGAGATAGACAATGATGGGGTCTGAATATCACCACTGCCACCAAGTGTCATGGTCATCTCCCAAACAGTGCACCACCCAGGTATGTGAAGGACGGGGACTATGGTTCTTGAATCTTCCCTAATATCACAAATAGGTCTGATGGTCTCTCAAGTCATACCACTGCTACACAGCAGGTTAAAGTACAGTGCACAGAAATCTTAACAATTCGCCAGTTGCAACTGGGCCCCAAGTGTATAAAAAGGGAATATGCACTGCTACCCTGGTTGTGAGATTCTAACATCCACAAACAGAATAGGACCACACATACATACAGACACACTGATCATTCAATTTAGCCAAATGTAAATTGCATCTTCCAGTGATAATAGGCTCAAGCAATCTAGGTAACTGGAGCTAGACAACTGTTTTATCAACCTCCAATGCTAAATAATGACAGCTCTCTCCTCAGATGATAAACAGTAACACAAAGATAAATAATAACAGTCACAAGAGCTAAACATTTCTAAAGAAAACTTTACTTAGACAATAAAGAAAACATTACTGATAAAGAGTAAACATGCAGAGGTCAAAACTATAAACAGATAACTGTTACCAGAAAGGAATATACTTAAAGAAATAAACTCATCCCTAATAAAATATTTATGGTATCCCAAAAGAAACAGAATAGCTTTAATACATCATATCAGACCATGGAAACAGAGGATTAAACTTTCCTAATATAGAAACATATATAAAAGCATCAATATCTAAAACAATCTCAGACTGGATAAGTCCAAATTACTCTAAATTGGAAAGAATTACTAACTGTAATATCAATAAATGAATTTGATTTACAAAAAAAAATTTCAAACAGATATAAACAATTTGCCATGGCACATATGCATTAGCATGCAATATAACATAACTAAGCCCACTACAATTCGTATGATTAATTTACATAGACTCATTTAGGAAAATTATTAATGCAAATATAGATTTAAAAATCTAGTTTGATCTTTTAACACCATTCATAGTCACAAAGAACTTTCCACATAAAATATATAGAGAAATTATTAATCCCTGGGAACAGAAAGGATTTGTTTGTTGGCTCCAATGTATCAAAGAACTAAACGTTTTAGATATGTAAGTAAATAAAAACAACATACAAAATTCCACACCAGGACTGGCTAATGTTACAAAGTATTCTGTCATATTTGTAAGATTTAAGTAGAATAATTAACAATTCTTCATTTAAAGAAATACCTAAATTTACGAAATACATATATGAAATCATATGTAAAATAACAGTCCCAAAAGTAAGTCCCAACAGGTTAGGTGAGTAGATAAATGCAAAAATATCTCCAAGCCAAGTAGATGGCAGCTGTAGTGAGTAATAGTAGCCAGAGAGCTTCAATCAGAATGCGCCTGAGGAAGTAACTTATGTTATGAAAGCGCTTAAGCTACGTTATTAAAAGTTTTTTACTTTTTGATTGGAGCTCTCTTGCTACTATTACTTGCTACAGCTGCCTTCTACTTGGTTTGGAGGGATATTTTTGCATATATGAAATCATATATGACGACTGTGGCATGAGAAACAGTATTTCAAAATTTTACAAAATATTGATAATCTATAAAACAACACCCAAATCCTCATACTGGGAATATATAACAAAAGGTACAGTTAACTGAAGATATTAAAACAAATATCTTATCAATAAAATATACATCCTTTACACAATACTGGAAAGTTTTTAATTGGAAATGCTTGCACAGAACATTCTTAACCCCAGACAGAATTAGTAAAATTAGTTCTTCCATAAAAGGAATATGTTGGAGATGTGAGCAAGTACACAGTGCAGATGGACCCACATTTTCTTTGACTGTGTTAAAATGAAGCCATTTTAGAATGGTAATAACTTTCTACAAGCTTTATTTAATGGATCATTTTATTTAACTAAAGCTCTTGTATTATTAAATGTGAATGAAGGTCCTCATTTGAATAGGTCAAACATGTATCTAGTAGACTATACTTGCAGTTTCAAGGAAGTGTATAACAAGATGATGGAATACAAACAGTACCAAATTTGGAAGACTTCTACAGCATACTGAAGACCACAGCATTACTGGAAATTAAAGAACTAAAAATTTATCCAAAGCCATTTATCAACAACCCTTGGGGAAAAGTCTTATCATTGATTGTCACTATACAATAATTGATCAGACACACTGATAGTGGATTGGACCTGCTTATAAAGTAACTGCATACATTAAGATCTGTTATAGTGTAAGGCTAATGTAAATAGTGTACATAGTTATTTAACATGTTATGTATAACTACTATGGAATTCATTCAAATGTATTTGACAAATAAAAAAAAATTGAGAAAAAAAAAAACAAAGAAAGAAAAAAAACAGCCTGTTGTAAAGAAAGCAATATTCAAAGGAGAAGAAATTTAACTAAGCTAAACCAACAAATCTATCTGATTATGTTAAATAGTACCAGATCCTTAAACTGTTCTAACTTCCCAAAACACACAAAACAGAAAGTGCAGACAGCAGTTCCATGTAATTGCTTACTTCAATATCTTCAACAAGACTAAGACTAAGTTCCTTGATTCCAGTCCCATATATGTATATGTTTGTATATACGAGCCTATCTTCTCAAATGGCCAATATATCTATCAAAAAATGCTCAAAACAAATGATCGAGACAAAAAATAATGATCCACAAAGGACTGAAAAAAAATTGTTAAAAAAATGATTTTCTTTTTTTTGGTTGGAAAGCCCCCTTGCAACCCACTGCACAATAATTATTTATACCAACACCAAGATATCACTACAGTAGAGAAAGGGCACATTCCTTGATTTCTATTCTACTGTGATCTAACAGCAAAAAGCAAGTAAATCTTAATCAGCTGATTTTCCATCATCTGTACCATCGTTTTCCTTTGTTGATGAAAAGCCACATTGACGGAATATATTGCACCTGTTTATCTATCTATAGGTATACATAATACACATATATATATATATATATATATATATATATACATATATATCAGCTCCTATTTCTTACAAATCAGGGTAATAAGATTACATAATTTCCTTTCCACAGTAAAACGTGTAATCACATCAGATTACATTACTTTCTTTCCTACACAAACAAGTAGGCAATGGGGTTAATTCCACATTTGCAAACTAATGCTTAGTACCTGAAAGCATGTATTATCTGTATACATATTACTGGCTGCTCTGTTTAACAGCTCTGGCCAGCGGATGCTTAGTAATACACTAATTGCATTCCATGACCTTTTATTGTACTTGTCTCAGAGATCTTCTGTGACCTAATGACATGCAAGTTATGTCCTTCTGCAGAAACTACAGAAAGTTAAAGTTTGAATTTCAGATACAGGTTTTATACACTTCTCTGCTGCTACACACACAATGAAAAAAGTTACACATTCTTAGCTATGGGAAATGCATGCACTTGTTTTAACAAAGGTGAAAGCAGCAAGAAAGAAAAATGTATTTTTAATTCAGTTTTCGCTAACCTGACCCCCCCAACCACAAAAGTTTATCCTCATCATCAGTTGTCAGTGGTAACTTGACAGAAATAATCACAATAGTTAATTTCTAAAGGAAAATAAACTCCTTATGCTGAGACAAATAAACATGTACTTGGGCACTGCATTGCATGATCTGCCATTGTGTGTTCAAAAAATAATAAAACTAAAGCCAGAGAAGGTTCGGACAATAGAAGTTCATTCTATGCACCGAGACAGATGGATACACAACCTATAACAGCTTTAAAAGCCAATTGTAAAATACATTCATTTTAAAATAATCATTAGAAAATTCTTTTTGAGGACTCTTAACAGGCCTTATGCAAAGACCATACAGTTAAATTCATGCAAAATTCATTATTACCTAAGTTTATTTCACGACTTATCGATGGCCATCTTGTGTTCTCACTTTCCACAATTCAGAAGTGCCTAATGTAGTTCAATGGGGTCAATAAGCACTAGGCCTACAGGATTATAGGAGATAACTAGACTAACAGCCCTAAAGCTATTTTCAGCCTAGCCATTCATCCCCAAATTACCCAACTATCAATATGCCCATGATGTACAATGGCTTTGGTATATCCCTGTGACTTAAGGGATCTACCCCCATCCATAAGGGGCCACAGGTGACAAACCATGGGTGAATTAGGGATTTCCCATTCATTGGTCCAATCAGCATTTGAAAGGCATAGGTAAAAGCTCTGTTTCACATGGACAGGGATAGAAGGGGTAATCTCTGAGACACATACCACTGTCTCCAACATGTTTTGTTTATGTCACAGACTAAATTTAGATCCTTAGATTGGGTAATTCTAGTGCTGTTTGTTTTATAAATGTGTAGCAGATCCATCAGGGCTGGACTGGAGAATGCCTTGCAGGTGAGACATATATCACCCCTCTTTAGTCTATAAGACACCAAGTACAGGGACAAGACTTGAGACAGTCCACATAGGAGATATTACTTACACTCTGTATTCTTTTAATGAGGAATATCTGTGGCTGTTCTAGGTGTTTCAAATGCCAGGTTAGGAACATACTGAAGGGTGCACTGTGCTTAATTACTGATCTAATGAGGACTGAGTATAGTGGAACTGTGATCTCCTTAGATGTAGATGCCATGACCTTACTTATAAGTTGTACCACATAGAAGAATTTTCTCACTATCATGGACACAGTTCAGGCTACTCTCAACCTGAGTCCCCAAGTCCCTTTTCACTGGTCTCCTCTTAATGGAATGATAGCAATGTTGTAATTTGCTGGGGTAGTCATTCTCCCAAAGGGTATATTTATGTATATTTTTGCACGGAGTTGTAAGGCCATGGTTCTGGCACCAGTTGGCAGTTTGTGTTCGATCTTCCAGAAGATCATCTAAATCTTTGGGAGATTCAAAGATGGCATCCAACTTGCATTCATCAGCAAATCTGGTCCACACAATTTCCCTCTACATTTGCTTTGACTTCAAAGAAGTACATTCCAAACAGGAGAGGTCCCAGTACCAAGTGCTGGGACAACACAAGTAACAAGCTCTCAGTGGAAGTGGCTTCCCCCACGCAAAATGCATGTGTCCTATATGTAAGCCATTTGACTATCCATTGGGTGACAAGGATTTATGCCTAAATCTGTGAGTTTGTCTATAATACCAGAGTGAGGTATTGATGTAAACACCTTTGCCAGGTCAAGGAAGACAGACATGTACTGTTTTGCCTTCGTCCATGGCTCTAGTGACCTTCTCAAAGAAGTCCACTAAATTTAATAGGTATGACCTGACCTTGATGAAATTGATCTGGGATGGGTCTAATGTTTGAAGATTTCCATGTCTTTGTTTATCAGGTCCGCAACAATTCTATGGCCTTGCATACAGTACTAAAACCTATGGATCTGTAGTTCCTGTGTCTATTGATGGCCCGCCTTTGTGCAGAGGCATGATAGTTGCAGTCCTCCATTCTCTAGGGATGAAGCCTGTCTGGAGGCTGTATTTCAACAGAGATTCTAGTGGGACTGGTAGGTCATGTTTCAAGATATTTACAAGGAATCCTTGGATATTATCGGGACCTACTGACGCATTGATTTTAGCTCTGGAAAGTGCAGTGAGGACCTTTTCTTCATTGATAGTTGGGGGAAGAAATAATTTATCATGCCAACAAATTTGCTATATTACCTAGTTCAGTATAGGAAGTTCCATTTACCAAAAAATTAGCACACCATTGTGTATGAAACTGAAAAATGCCTTAAGGTGATCCTTAGCCTGGGAGACTATCTGTGCCTTAAAGTTGGCTTTGGTGGACTTGATTAGTCTCCTGAGATGATTGTTGAGACTGATGAAGGTGTTTGGGCATAGCCCTTCCACATTTTGGACAGTATTTTCTTTCTTTCTTGCTGCACAACCTATTTACACTGGGTGTCCACCAAGAGGTCTTGATTTTAGAGTTTGTTTTAAGTTTATTTCAGTTTGGAACTGATGTTTGTATGCAGTTATTTACATGCTTGTAAAGGATTTTCATAAACACTTCAGTATTGTCTGAATTCGGGGAGCTTAGAACTTAGCTATGCCTTCACTTAATAGGCAGTAGTTAACCTTGGAAAAGTTCGTAAATGCTTGGAGTTCAACCATTATATTTATTTCAAGGGTTACCACTTTGTGATCTGATCAGTGAGGACATCACACAAGGGGGGGGGGTGTAAAGATCCTTCATGTTTGCGAGAACAAGATATTTGCACCCCTAGTAGGTGTGCAGACTAGTTGTTCCAGGGTGTTTATCACTGACAAAATCCAGGAATCAATTGGTAAGTTTTCAAGAGAAGACAAATGCAAATGGTTGCTCAGCCATTGCATTAACACACAGAAAATAATCAGTTAAGTACTTAACATGATGAATTATTTATCTTTCCAGTTAAACAAATTTATTCAAATGTGATACCGTATTTTAACGGAAATTAAAGTGTTGGCTGTGATGGCCTGGAGCTACATTTAAAGCACTGCAGCTGCATTTACAACAATGAAACATCTGTCTATATGTCTTTTTCTGGTCACAAATCTCTCCATAGGCACTGACATTGCCAGTCATCCATTCATGGACATTGTTCTGGACAGACATCCATACATGGGTAATGTCAGGTCACTCTCTTACCCAGTGTTCCAACTTGATCTCAAACTTGGATTCAGCAAGAAAAATGCTTATCTGGTATTATTAGCTACATCCAAATTCCAAAGCATGCATTTGTGCACTTGCAGAAGCACTGGCTCATGCCCACTTCTTAGAGTTTCAGTCCTTGGCACTTACCTTGCTTTTTCCAATGACCTTGAAGCAACAGTGGGCTTCTTAGTACTTGGAAATGTATGCAACAAAAGGGAACCAATTTGTCCATCTGAAGCATCTGATCTTGCAACTCTGGACATCAAAAAAGTTGAAAGTTCCTCATCCATTAATCTTTGGGTCCATACTCCTGAAACATCAAAATATTTGTAAACAATTACGTAGCTGATCTAACAAACCAATGTATGACATCTGCCCTACTTTTCAAGGCTACAATCAGTCAACCTTCAAATAATGTATTTACAAACTGAGCATGTGACAACAGAAAAATTAAATAGAATCATTCTGAGTTAAACATATGGTAAAAAAAAAAAAGCAAGACCTGGGTTGATAGTAGTAACACTCAGGTTGGAAATGGTTCACCATAATCTCAGAGGAAGATATTCATTTGCGATTGTTTTTATTTATTTAACATTTGTTTACCAAGGAGGTCTGACTGGGCTAATAGCCCATTTTCAGCGCAGGCCCAAAGAGAAAAGCTCCAAGTACATGTATACAATACAATAATCAGTTGCCAAAATACATAAATTCATAATGTCACAGTACAGAAAGTGTGTCATATAATATTTACGGTGAACTAAAATTGTATACTAGAGGTTGGTCATTTACCCATGGAGAGAAGTGATAACATCAAGAGGAATACACCATGTGGGTTATAAATTCAGAATGTACCTGTACAGTAAGTACACCATACAGTGTTGTCAGTGAACTAAAATTGGCATAGTACAGGTGGGTCATTTACCCATGGAGAGAAGTGGTAGCAGCAAAATGTCAGATTCTGCGTACCTAATTACAACAATTAGAATTAAACAAATAGAATATTTTGAGTACATGTGGGTCATTTACTCTTGGCGAGAAGTCTTAGTAGCAAAATGACTAACAAATATCGCTTGAGGAAGCCTCTATGACTTAGCAGTATAGATAGGGTTAGACAAACAATGACATTTTTTAGAGTTCCTGATGGTATATTTGAAAAACATTAGAAGGGAGTGGTGGAAAAGGAGAGGTGGTGAGGAGATGGTAAAGGGAGGGAAGATGGATGACCATGGAAGAGAAAAAAGAGAGGAGATGTGAAGTATAGTTGAGAAAGAGGTAATGAAGAAGAAAGAAGCGATTCCCACAGGTGCAAAGCTAGAACTGAAAAGGAACACTGCCAGGAGATATTACATTTCAACTTGTGGATCACAAGCAGTCTTAAAACAGCCAGAAGGAACTTATGAAATAATTAAAAGGATATGAGATACTCTTGTAGACAGAAGGGACCCTTTTTTGAAGGGTGTTAAGACCAAACATAACAGAAGATGTTCTTTTGGTCTCATTCCATAGGTCTCTGAAAATGGTGAACATCTCCAATGTGCATATTATTCTGATTAGGAGATTACAGACAGGCCTATGCTTTAAAATTGTTTTATGAAGAGGGCAAGCATCTCCTCTGCACAATCCCAAAGCAAACACACTCTGTAACTCAATAAAATAATCTGCCACTGTTGCTAAAAAATATATATTTGCCTTAATCCCTTCAGCAACCTATTCAAAGAAAAGCATTATATTATTAAAACAAAACTCAAATTTGTTCAATTATTTTGTTTTAGTTGAAGCCATACATCCTACATACCATAGCCCCTTTATGAGCAGCAAATCACACTATACCCTAAAGTTAGCATATCATTTATGTAACAAACTTCAACCTGCTATATGTTTCTATTATGAAAGTATAGGACACGTCATACGTAACAATATAATCTGACCTGAAACTAAAAGACTCAAATTTCTGGAGAGAAGAGTTTGGTTGATAAAACCCTTATCAATAAATCAACATAACATCCGATTTGTAGCATGTCAGCACGTCATGCTTAAGCATGTTCTGTAGAAAAAACAAGCTGAGATGTTTAACCACGACCCAACTAAAAATGTACTTCAAATTATATTTGTTTTTCCTAACTGCCAGAGCACTTTAAATAATGGCCTCATGGGAACATCATTCCTCATATCAAATTCATTACTTGATTTCATTTTACTAACTACGTAAAATGTTTGCTGCTCACAAACATCATTTCTTACATGTGGTTAATCTAGTATAAAACTTCACTATGTTGATTATTTTATTAATAAAAAATCCTAGAAAGTGGCATTGTGCTGATTTGACATGCCAGGATGGAGTTAGAGAAGTAATGCTTTTAAAACTAGTTGCACAAAACTAAATGCACAAACAGCTTCCCGTTTATCCCTGATACATGATGGCTCATAAATTACTTACTTCTGTTATACTGAATCAAGTGTTTCCTTAAGACAACAGTACACTGTGCAGGGGCGTTTCTTCTTCCTCCAATGTTATCTGATATAGGAATTTTTGTCTGGGGGACTTGCTCTCTCTAAACAATATTTATTTTGGGCTTATCTGATACATTACATTTTATGGTGTAACTTACAAAGAACGAAAATTCAAAGAGTACATCAAGCAGAGGAATGTATACAGCATAGTACAATATATGGAGTGTCCAACAAGAGATAGATACACAAAGAAATGTAACGAAATGTATCATAACACGCATTTAAGCAAAAAAGCTGAGAAGACAGCTTATGTACTAAAAAAGAATGGACTGTTAAGAAATAAACATATATATGTATGTATGTGTGTGTATGTATATATATATATATATATATATATATATATATATATATCCATATTCACACAAACACAGACTCAGACAACCACACACAAACACACAGATCAAATGACCAGCTACATCAACATGTTTGACACCATTTGGTCAACAGGTGTGCAAGACTGACAATCCCTGGGTAGGGGAATATTCCCTTTAGCAAGGGGCAGTGTGATCGCAGAGTTGTTGTGTCTTTCGGCTTATCCCGGTTAGGGGTCGCCACAGTGGAACTCCAGTCCGCTAATGTTTGGTAGTGGATTTTTACATGCTGAGTTACCAGCCCTGACGCACAACCTTCAACGAAGGCATGCTCATTCACGCATGCCTCCACACAGAAGACGCACTAGCTGAGAATCGAATGGGACAACGTCTTGCTGTGACACGACAACGCTACCGCAGCACCACTACCGTGCGAGTGTGACCGCAAAGTATTTATAATTACCAGAGGGTGGTAGAGGGGTTGGTCCTCCTGCAAAACCATTTGCATTTGGTTTACTCTGCTCTGGGTTAATCCCGGAGTATCAGCAGAGCATGTCAATGACTGGTGTTTCAAAGTAATAACTTCAGATATTATGGATGTTGATGCAGCTGGTCATTCAATTACCTGCCCCACACACACACACACACACACACACACACACACACACACACAGTGTCTAAAAATACGTGTGTGTGCGCAGATATAAATACACACACACACACACACACACATATATATATATATATATATATATATATATATATATAGATAGATAGTTTACTCTGCTATGGGTTAATCCCGGAGTATCAGCAGAGCATGTCAATGACTAGTGTTTCAAAGTAATAACTTCGGATATTATGGATTTTGATGCAGCTGGTCATTCAATTACCTGCCCCCCCACACACACACAATGTCTAAAATACGTGTGTGTGTGTGTGTGTGCAGATATAAATATACACACACAAGACACACACACACACACATATATATATAATATATACAGATGTGTGTGTATATATACATATACATATATATATATATATATATATATATATATATAAAATATGCATACACACATTTTATATATATATATATATATATATATATATATATATATGCATGTGTTATCTCTGCTGCTTCATTCTAGTAAGCACAGTCTTTCTTCCAGCTACTTATTTCTGAAGATTTTTATTGAATTTTATAGCCGCATCATCAATACATCTGTTACATCCTCATCCTATGTTGCAGAAGTCTAGTCTGTAAGATCTATAACAGCACATTTTTTTTTCAAGGTATGTCTGGGCACAAGTTAGGATCTTATGTTTAGCACTCTGTATGAAAGAAGATCCAATTTTCAGGAAAGGATCATTTTTTATAATGACCTTTGTGGTTCACAGCTCTCTGTCCTTACCTTATTGGAGCCGTTTACAAATACTAATAAATACTAAAGTGTTATTTCATTACACTTTTTTCTTACCTGTAATATATTATGCTGCATAACCATTATTCATTCTTTTTTCTTACCATTACTTTTAATGGTTCACGTTTCACACACTATTTTTTGACAGATGGATGACGAAATATCATATGAGAGCATGTACCACTGACCTAATGGTGCTGCTCATGTAAGCCTGCTTTTCAATTATTTCTGTATTTCATTATTCATCTGTTACTTTTACAACTGCTCTACAGATTATGCTTGAAAAAGTGACAATTATTTACTGTGTTTATCTATCAAGCAAAAATTATATGCAAATATAATATCAATCAAATATGTATAGTATTAAAAGACTATACGGTTTACTGTGAAACCTGCAAACTATTTGCCTTTGTAAAGCTTCACTGCTGTTATCCCCTGCTGAAAATTTCTGATGGCCATACAGATCAACAGTGTTTTTGTATACTGTTATAAAGATGTCTATCTGAAGTGAGTAACTATATTTCAAACAAAAATCTGTTTTTTTTTTTTTTTTTTATTTTAAACAATAAATTGCTGGATTTTGTGTTCACTGTGATCATTATATTGCTCTAGATATAAGTTTTCAAATAGAACTGTATTCAACAAATTTAAGAGAGAGAGAAAATATTTATTGCAGTCTATCAAAATAGCTGTATCAGAATATCAAAGGTTTTTTTTTTTAGTAAAAATGTGACATTACAATCTATAACAGGTCTGATGAGGGACAAATGTCTGGTAACTTCCCACAACCTACTTGTTATACTCGAGTTTGAAGTACACTTCAGTGTACATTTTTTCTGCTGTGCTAGTAACATACACGAGTGCTTAAACAATAATGCTATCCAGATTTGTCATTACCTACCTTATTGACTTCAAAACGAATGGAATGGGAAAGTGCTATCTTTTTTTTACACAAATTTCATAATTACAAATTTCACAATACTATAATTAGATAAACAGAACTGTGTTCAACAAATTTAAGAGATAAAGAGAAAAGATTTATTGCAGTCTGTCAAAATAGCCGTATCAAAATATCACAGTTTTTTTTTTTTTTTTTTTTTGTTCAGTAAAAACGTGACATTATAATCTATGACAGGCCTATTGAGGGACATAAAGGCCTGGTAATAGGTTAATAGATTAGTACTAGGCTAACTGCCCTTATGAGCCATTTAAGCCT